>NC_012876.2:38189948-38313277 GCF_000003195.3 Sorghum bicolor | reverse complement strand
GAGCCCGAGTGTGGGGAGGGAGAGAGGAAAATCTTTTCCATTTTCTAAATTCATCTTTTGCTCAATTCTTTTTGAAAGGATTTTTAAAATCATTTAAAATTAAAAGAAACACCACTCAATAAAATCTATGCAGCAGCATGAATGCACAAACATGTGTCTAGGCCTTATAGTGAATTTTAATTCAATAAAAATTCATTTCTTACTATATCTTAGTGCTCACAACAATTAATTAAATCAAATTTCCTATTTGGAAAAGTGAAATTTTTAGGGTGTTACAATTTTACCCCCTTAAAATGAATCTCATCCTCGAGATTCGGTTGGTGCTTACTCAAACAACTGAGGATATGACTTTCTTAAATCTTCTTCCCTTTCCCAGGTAGCCTCTTCCTCGGTATATCTATTCCACTGTACTCTGCACATTCTGATGACCCGACTCCTAGTGACTCTTTCTGCTGTTTCCAAAATTCGGACCGGATACTCTTCATAAGTAAGATCCTCTTTAACGGTTAATTCCTCTATCGATATCTGCTCTTCTGGCACCCGCAAACACTTCTTAAGCTGTGACACGTGGAAGACATCATGCACTCCTTTTAAACTTTGAGGTAGTTCCAACTGGTAAGCCACTTCCCCTCGTCTTTCCAACACTCTGAAAGGCCCAATGTACCTTGGTGCTAACTTCCCATTCATGTTAAACCTTCTCACACTTCGCATAGGAGACACCTTCAAGTACACATAGTCTCCTACCTCAAAAGCCAATTCTCTTCTTCGTGTATCAGCATAACACTTCTGTTGGGACTGTGCTGCTCTCAAATTTTCCCTAATTACTCTCACTTGTTGTTCTGCATCCCGTAACACTTCTGGTCCAAACACTTGTGTTTCTCCCGCTTGATTCGAGAACAACGGGGTTCTACACTTCCGCCCATACAAGGCTTCAAATGGTGCCATCTGGAGACTTTTCTGGTAGCTATTGTTGTATGAAAACTCTGCATATGGCAAACTCTTATCCCAACTCGTTCCATACTACAAAGCACATGCCCTCAGCATATCTTCCAAAATTTGATTAGTCCTCTCAGTCTGCCCATCGGTCTAGGGATGGAATGCTGTACTAAAATTCAGCTTAGTCCCTAGGGACTCATGCACTTTCTGCCAAAAGTGAGACGTAAACTAGGTACCTCGATCAGAAACTATATTTTTGGGGACCCCATGCAAGCACACTATTCTTTCCATGTACAACTCAGCCAATTTTGGTCCACTGTATTTGGTTTTAACCAGAATAAAATGGGCGACCTTAGTCAACCGATCGACTCTTACCCATATAGAGTCATAACCTTTCTGAGTGCGGGGTAATCTCACTATGAAGTCCATACTAACTTCCTCCCACTTCCACTCAGGGATCTTCATTGGTTGCAACAATCCTGCTGGTCTCTGATGTTCTGCTTTGACTCTCTGGCAAGTATCACATAAAGCGACATACTCAGCAACATCTCTTTTCAAGGCATACCACCAATACTTCTCTTTTAAGTCTAGGTACATCTTAGTGCTGCTAGGTTGTATAGAATAAGCGGACTCGTGTGCCTCTCGCAGAATTGCCTCTCTAATAGACCGATCCTCAGGCACACATAGCCTTTTCCCAAACCATAATGTTCCATTATCATCCATCCGGAATCCTGGTGCCTTTCCGATCACTATGTTCTCGGCTATCTCTTTCAACTTTTCATCCTGCAACTGACCCTTTTGTATTTGTTGCTCCAAGGTAGGTTCTATTACTAACTCAACTGCATTAATAACAAAACCCAGATTCATGTGTGAAATTTCAGCACATAACTCTTCAGCCATAGAGGCTATTTGCACCTCGTTGGCATAGCTCTTCCTGCTCAGGGCGTCTGCAACCACATTTGCTTTCCCAGGGTGGTAGTGTACTTCCAAATCATAGTCCTTGATCAGCTCTAACCACCGTCGCTGTCTCAAATTCAGATCTGACTGTGTGATTATATATTTCAAACTCTTATGGTCTGTGTATATGTCACTCTTATGACCGATAAGATAGTGCCTCCAGATCTTTCAAGGCATGAACCACTGCGGCTAACTCCAAGTCATGGGTGGGATAATTCAACTCATGCTTCCTCAACTGTCGGGATGCATATGCCACTACTCTTCCTTCTTGCATAAGAACACACCCAAGTCCTAGGCGGGATGCATCACAGTATATGGAGAAATTTTTACTTAGATTTGGCAACACTAGCACTGGGGCTGTAGTCAATCTCTTCTTCAACTCCTCGAAATTTTCTTGACACTTATCAGACCACACAAACTTGGCGTTTTTCTCAAGCAGGGCTGTCATCGGTTTGGCAAGCTTAGAAAACCCCTCAATAAACCTTCGGTAGTAACCAGCCAAACCCAAGAAACTACGGATTCCACTCACATCGGTAGGTGGTTTCCAATCGAGCACGTCCTTCACCTTGCTTGCATCCACAGCTATTCCACCATTAGAAACAACATGGCCTAGAAAGGAAACTTCTTTCAGCCAAAACTCGCACTTACTTCGCTTGGCATATAACTTGTGTTCCCGAAGCTTCTGCAAGACTAACCTCAGATGCTCAGCATGCTCTCGCTCAGTCTTGGAGAATACCAATATGTCATCAATAAACACCCACAAACTTATCTAGAAATTCCATGAACACCTTATTCATCAGGTACATAAAGTAGGCAGGAGCATTGGTCAGACCGAAAGACATCACTGTGTACTCATACAAACCATACCGGGTTGTAAATGCTGTCTTTGGTATATCAGTGGCACGAATCTTCAGCTGATGGTACCCAGAACGAAGATCAATCTTGGAAAACACACAAGCACCTCTCAACTGATCAAACAAATCATCAATTCTAGGCAATGGATATTTATTCTTGATTATGACCTCATTGAGTGACTGGTAGTCTACACACATCCTCTGTGTACCATCTTTATTATCGACAAAAATCACTGGTGCTCCCAAGGTGAAGAGCTAGGACGAATGAAACCTTTCTCCTGCAACTCCTTTATTTGTTTCTTAAGTTCTTCTAATTCTTTAACCCCCATTCTATATGGACGTTTAGCTATAGCTGCAGTGCCATGTAATAATTCAATAATAAACTCAATGTCACGGAGGTGGCATACCTGGCAAATCATCGGGGAACACGTCTGGGAACTCATCAACAACCAAGTCCTCCTGATTGTCACCGTTATCAAGCTGGTTCATTGTAGCTGTTGGCTGAGGCTGAACTGCAACTTCCACACAGATCCTGTCCCCTTTTGGTGTTGTTAGTGCAACTGCCTTTCCTTTACACTGAATCAAAGCATCTTGTTGTTTCATCCATTCCATTCCTAGAATCACATCTATACCGGATGCTCTCAACACAATCGGGCATATGTTGAACTCTACCCCCCTTAGAGTTAAAGTAAGTGGGAGGCAACTATAAGATGCTTGCATACTTCCCCCTGGTGAATTTACTAATATGGGTGTTGACACCGTTTCTGGGCACGTGGCTAAGCCAGCAGGATAAGACGGCGGTGTTTTGTCTACAGGATGAGTTGCCGATGAGGATGGTTGCCGATGAAGGAGGGGTTGAGCGTGACTAAGTCTATAGGTGGTGATGTGTCTGTGCCGATGGCTATGACAAGGGGGTTTGCCGATGACTGTGGCAAGGAAGTTTGCCGATGATACGAAGGAAGAGTCCAGAAGCTGCCGATCGGTTTGTGGGAGAGTTTCAGCTTGTCACGAGGGATAGCTTTATTATTTCCTTAGTTATTTAAAATCATTTTGTATACGCATTCCGTGTAATTTGGAATTCGAATTCTAATCGTGTCTGGTTGTGGTTCTTTGAGCAGGGTATAAATATAGACCCTAGGACCTTGTAATGAGACATCTATCAATCAATCAAACACACGTTTTTACTTATATTCCAGCATCTACTTTTTCGACGACTTTGTCATACTTTTTCCTTTTCATTACGAGTTCTTAGGAATTCGTCGATTTAAGCTCGGCGCGTTTCTCAAGTTCCTTGTGAGTACCTCTTAGCCGTGACATCCGGGCGCATCGCTGTTGTCAGGACTAAAGTATTCAAGTTACCACCTTTGCCGATAGTAAGGTCAAATCGGCTGGCACGCCTTAACGTTTGAATCGGGTATTAGCCCTTTGTGTTTGCAGATTAACTTTTGCACCAACACATCTTTTGGCACGCTCGGTGGGACAGATCCAAGATCAAGATCAACATGTCGACTTCTGAGTTTGATCAAGAGAACGTCATCCCCGTGACGGAAGCCAATCTCAAGGATGAGCAGAAGCAGGCTATTGCTAAAGCCATGGAGGATTACAAGCAGCAATGCCTGAGGTCCTTCAGCATGAACAGGAGCGGTGAGGTGATTCAGAAGGATGCACTGTCGGCTCCTCGGCAGGTTACTTTTGAGTCAAATCCTGGCAAACTTCAAGAGATGGTTGACAGCGCGATCAACCGCGCTTTGATCAATCAAGCTGGAGTACTGTCTAATACGGTTTTCAATGCCGTGGCAAGAACTTTCAAGGAAGGACAAATCCCACCAGATTATGTGGGCCCCACTTATCACCAGCCAAAGTCACCAGTGGTCACAGCTCCATCGGCTGCTACGGCCGCTACGGGTATGGAGATTCCTGTTCCACCAAGTACATTAGGAGTCACCAATGGACAGTCTATGCCGATGACAACTAATCCACAGACTTCGGATGGGCAGATTAAACTTTCCACAGATTTGTTAGCATCGGCAATGACAGGGTTGACCCCTCCTCCCAACTGGTGGGGTTATGGCATGCCTCCAGAGTTAATGCCGGGTACATCGCAGACGACTGATATGAGAGGCAAGACTCCTATGGCATCGGCACCTCCCACTATGCCGATGAACCAGAGTCCCCAGTATACTACAACTACTACTGCAAGACCTCGCATTGGGAATTCTCAAGCTCCAATGTTCCAGATGCCTAACGCATCGGCAGACTCGATGCCGATGCAACAGAGGTCTATGGCTCAATCAGGGTATGTCAATTCAATGATGATGCCCAATTACCAGTCATCGGCAGGGCCTATGCCGATGAACGCTAATAATGGATGGCTTGGGCAGCAAGTCTTTCCGCAAACACCCCAACAGAGTCACCAGGCTACAGGGTTCCAGCAAGGACAGATCTATCCCGGGTTCCAGAATCAGGGGATCCCTAACCAGCCAATGAATCTCGGGCAGCAGCTCGTCGGACAGCAGATTGGCGGGCAACAGCTTGGTGGTCCACAGGTTGGAGGCCAGATGATCAACCCAATGTTCCGTGCAGATCGCGTACCGAACAGACACGTGGAGGCTCACCATCAGATACCAGATCTGCAACTTCCTCATCGGCAGGAGGCCGATGCGTACTGGGCCGATAAGATTGCTGAAGTAATGAGAGACCAATTTGGGATAAAACCCAAAGTCAACACTTACTCTTATCGGACACCGTATCCTCCCGCATATGATTTGATCCCGCTTCCGCATCGGTACAAGGTGCCAGATTTTACTAAGTTTTCTGGGCAAGACGACACGTCAACCATGGAGCATGTCAACAGGTTCATCATTCAATGCGGAGAAGCCGGTAACAGGGACGAATTGAGGGTTCGTCTATTTTCATCATCATTGTCTGGATTGGCCTTTACCTGGTTCATATCACTACCTCCTAACTCAGTGATCACTTGGGCCGATCTAGAGAAGCAGTTCCACAAATACTTCTTTTCTGGGGTTCATGAGAAGAAGATCACCGATTTGGTCAAATTGAGACAATGCAATGATGAATCGGTTGAAGGTTTTGTGCAGAGGATACAGGAAGTCAAAAATAAATGTTATAGTCTGGTTCTAGATGATCGGCAGCTAGCCGATTTGGCTTTCCAAGGTTTATTGCCACACATCAGGGATAAGTATGCCTCTCAGGAGTTTGGAAGCTTAAGTCATCTGGTGCAGAGGATCTCTGATCAAGACATCAAGCCTTTCGAGCCCAAAAGAGCATGGAACAAGAAGGTATCATTTGTTGATGAGGCAACAAGCTCAGATTCTGATGAGGAACCAGTCATCGGCTTGGCAGAGTGGGTAAAGAACAAGAAGCCGATGTCTTGTCCTTTTGGGCAGAAGGAACCAGAGAAATTCGCTTTTGACACTGCTAAGGCCGATAGGATATTTGATTTTCTACTTCAGGAAGGTCAGATCAAGTTGTCTCCTAATCACGTGATTCCATCGGTTGAGGAGTTGAAGAGGATGAAATATTGCAAGTGGCATAATGCAACTTCTCATGACACCAATGAGTGCAAAGTTTTCAGACAGCAGCTGCAATCGGCTATAGAGTCTGGGAGGATCAAGTTTGACAGTTCCAAGACCCAGAAGCCGATGAAGATAGACCAACATCCTTTCCCAACAAACATGTTGGATGCCAAGGGAAAGGCCAAAGTATTAACATCGGAAGCAGCCAAGAAAAGTGCATCGGTAGATCCTCAGCATCAAGTTACTACTGCCGATGCAAGAGGTAGGGGCTTGGTTCAGGAAGGAACCAGCTCAGGTAGGCCTCCTCGGTCTAGCATCGTTATAACTCATAGAAGACCTCGGGAAACTTGGCAGCAACGAGAAGATCGGTACCGGCGCCAGCAAGAAGATTATCGTTGGGAAGAGGAAAGACACCGACATGAGTGGGATCGGCATAGGGATCACTGGAATTGCCCGTTCTTCATCCATTGCTGGGAAGAGAATATCAAGCTTCCTACTGTCAGAGATTGCCCTGAATGCAACGGTTACGATCGGTACGACAGGTCCGATCGGAACTATCGTGATAATGATCGGCGCTTCAATGGGCCGATTAGAGGGAGGGCATCCGTCCATGATCGGCTTGGGGGCAGACTCAGTGTACATGACAGGCTTGATGATCGTGTCTAGTATTTTCCCAGGAACCAGGAAGAACTTGAGGAGATGGCTAATGCACGAGTTCCCGACGAATTCATATTTTGCAGGGATGCCAATACGCATCGGATGGAGTCAAGGGAAAATTAGCGCCCAGCAGCAAGGCAAAGACCGCTTCCTCCATGGTGTCCAGAGGGGTTGACCAAGACACAGAAAAGGAGGTTGCAGCGCGAAAGGCGAGAAGGGCTAAGCAAGGGTGAGAACTCTGGTCAGTCTGAAGATCAGCAGCAATCAGGTCACGAGGGGGAAGGTCCATCGGCAGATGTCAACATGGTCTTTATGTTGCCGATGGAGTTTCTTGCGCCATCTAGCGATGATGAGTTGGAATTTTCCGACCAAATAGCTCAATTGGCTCTGGATCCGATGACGGCTATTTTCGAGAAACCTGCCGATGACGAAAGACAACATCTCAAGGCTTTGTTCGTCAAAGGGAGGGTTGATGGGCAGCCGATGACCAAGATTCTAGTTGATGGTGGGGCTGCTATTAACATCATGCCGTATGCAGTATATCGGAAGCTTGGGAGAGGGGATCAGGATTTGACCAAGACCGATATGATGCTTAAAGACTTTGATGGGAATGTGTCTCCAGTCAAGGGGGCAATATGTGTAGAGTTGACCATCGGCAGCAAAACCTTGCCGACGACTTTCTTTGTGATCAATGGAAAGGGTGCTTACAACTTGCTATTAGGGAGAGATTGGATTCACGCTAATTGTTGCATCCCATCTACAATGCACCAATGCTTGGTCCAGTGGGTCGGAGACAAAATTGAGATTGTCCCGGGAGATTCTTCCTATGTTATTGCGTCAGCAGAGGCGGACACCTATGAGAGGACTAGGTGTATTTCAGGAGAAGTTTGGGAAAAGGATTTTCTCAATGTTGCCGATTACGAGATTCCACCGATCCAAGCAGTCGGTTCTGACGAAGGTTTTTAATGGATAGGTTCGCCGATGATGGAAAGTTAGGCCAGGGATTCACATCGGCTGATGATTTGGTAGAAGTAGATATTGGTAGTGGTGATAAGCCTAGACCTACTTTTATTAGTGCTAAGTTAAATCCTGAATGTAAGCAGCAATTAACCAGTTTGTTAAAGGAATATAAAGATTGTTTTGCTTGGGATTATACCGAGATGCCTGGTTTAGACCGATCAATTGTTGAACATCGGTTGCCTATCAAGTCTGGATTTCGGCCACATCAGCAGCCAGCTCGCCGATGTAATCCTAATATTCTTCCTGACATCAAAGCCGAAATAACCAAACTGATTGAAGCTAAATTTATTCGGCAGTGTCGGTATGCCGAATGGATTTCCAATGTTGTTCCGGTCTACAAGAAGAACGGGAAACTTCGGGTCTGCATTGATTTCAGGAACCTTAACGAAGCTACGCGGATGGATGGATACCCAATGCCGGTTGCCGATCTGTTGGTTGATGCCGCGGGTGGGCATCGGATCATTAGCTTTATGGATGGCAATGCAGGATACAACCAAATATTCATGGCTGAAGAAGATATTCCAAAAACTGCATTTAGATGCCCTGGTCATGTTGGATTGTTCGAATGGATAGTCATGACTTTTGGCCTTAAGAATGCTGGTGCTACTTATCAAAGGGCCATGAATTTTATATTTCATGAGTTCATCGGCAAACTGGTAGAGATTTATATTGATGATGTGGTGGTCAAATCTGGGGACTTCGCAAAGCATCTTGCCGATCTGCGAAAGGTATTGGAGTGCACAAGGAAGCATGGATTGAAGATGAATCCCAATAAGTGTGCATTTGGTGTATCGGCAGGGCAATTCCTTGGTTTCATGGTTCATCAAAGGGGGATTGAAATTAGTCGAAGATCTATTGATGCCATCAATAAGATAGTGGCCCCTACCAACAAGACCGAGCTCCAGTGCTTGATCGGCAAGGTAAATTTTATCAGGAGATTTATATCTAATTTGTCTGGTAAAATTCGTGCTTTCAGTTCTCTTCTTAAGCTAAAAGCCGATCAAGAATTCATTTGGGGGAAGGAACAGCAGTTGGCTCTAGATGAAATCAAGAAGTATTTAGTGAATCCTCCTATTCTAATTCCACCTCAGCAAGGAAAGCCCTTTAGATTATATTTGTCTACCGATGGGATGGTTATCAGTTCAGCTTTGATTCAAGAATTTGAAGGGAAAGAGCGTGTAATTTATTACTTAAGCAGGAGGTTGATTGATGCTGAGACCAGGTATTCGGCCATTGAGAAATTATGCCTGTGCTTATATTTTTCATGTATCAAGTTAAGGCACTACTTGTTATCGGCCGAATGCACTGTTGTTTGCAAAGATGATGTGGTCCGGTATATGCTATCTATGCCGATTATGAGTGGCAGGATCGGTAAATGGATTTTGGCCCTGTCGGAATTCGATCTGCGTTATGAATCAGCTAAGGCAGTTAAAGGGCAGATTATGGCCGACTTTGTGACCCAACATTGCGGTGCAGTGGAGGCTTTAGAAATTGTGCCCTGGACGCTTTTCTTTGATGGATCTACATGTGACCGGGGGGCAGGAATCGGCATAGTATTAGTTTCCCCTAAGGGAAGGAAGTATGAATTTTCCTTGCCGATTGTTGCTACATCAACAAATAATCAAGCTGAGTATCAAGCTTATCAAACGAAAGATTGAAGAAAATCCTAAGCGGTGGCATGCATTATTGAATGAAGCGTTGTGGTCCTATCAGATGGCTTGTCATGGATCAACCAAGGTGTCACCCTATCAATTGGTATATGGACATGACGCAGTGTTACCTTGGGAGATTAAGGCTGGATCTAGGCGATTATCTTTGCAAGATCAGTTGGCCGCCGATGATTATGCCACTTTGATGACCGATGAGTTAGATGATCTAGCGGGACATCGGTTAAAGGCTTTAATGAGTATAGAAGAAAATAAGAAGAGAGTTGCTAGATGGTATGACAAAAAAGTAAAGGCTAAGGAGTTTGCCGATGGGGACTTGGTATGGAAATTAATTTTACCGATCGGGACTAAAAGTTCGAAGTTTCAGAAGTGGTCTCCTAATTGGGAAGGTCCTTATCGGATAAGTCGATCGGCTCCTGGAAATGCCTATATTCTAGAAACTCTCGAAGGAGTTGAATTTCCCAGAGCATTAAATGGCAAATATTTAAAGAAGTACTACCCCAGCATATGGGTCGATGCATAAAAGTTTAAGTGCCGATAACACTCCTATCGGCTGGATTCAAATGTTTGGAGGCAGGACTTAATGTTTCAAAAGATGCCGATAACAGTCCTATCGGCTAAACTAAAAGCTGAAAGAGCAGGAAAACACAGATATGTCACCGATGAGAGCTTCATGAGTTCAGCAGCGCCTGGATCGCCGATATCGCGCGTAGCCGGATTTGGTTGGCTGCTTCTATCTCCTTGATATCGTCATCGGCAGAACCTTCTATCGGCTTCAGCTTCTTCTTCAATTGTAGTGCCTTACGACCGTGGACGTTTCGCTCGTGCTCAAGAAGCTTGATGGTCTCTGGCAATTGACTCTCCTCCTGTTGGGCTTGGGATACCATCCTCGACTTGCTTGAGTTCTGCCAACAGGGATTCTCTTTTTGCCGATAGGTCAGAGATCTTCTGCTTCAGCGTGTCTCCTGAAGATCTCAAGATACCGATGTTCTTGTGCTTCTCATCGATCAGGAGCTTCTCTTTCCTCATTTCTTCAGAGAGCTGAGTCTGAGCAGCTCTATCGGCAAGGCGCCGAGAAGCTCTCTGGTATTGCAGCTGACGACTCTCCAAATGTGCAGCTTGGAAGAGGATTTCTTCGACATCGGCTGGGATCTGGCCTCTAAGAGTTCTGAATAGAACTTTGGCTGGGTCGGAGTCATCGACCAATTGCGCCGTGTCTTGGTGAAGGAGGGCCGACAGTTCTTCCAGCTTGGCCCTGAGCTCTGCCGATGTAATGCCAACTGTCTGGGAAGAGCATGCTTCTTCACCCTCTTCTTCAGAGATGTCGATGGCAAAGGAAAATAGGCTGTCAGGGGAGTCCTGCTCCTGAAAGGGAAAATAAAGTGAGTTAGTCTATGATCAAAATGCCGGTAAAATATTGATGGGAGCTGGATAACTTACTTGCTTCAAGGCAATCTCTTGCCTTTGACTCAGAGATGCCGATGGAGCTACAGATTGATCGGCCAAAGTTGCCGATGGAACGACGTCAGCTGAAAATTAAAAGTCATTATGAGATGAAAAGGTGGGTTCATCGGTATTAACTTTATAAATATGTTACATTGAGGAAGGACGGTACTTGTCTGAATGGAAGAAACCACCGATGTTATAATGAAACCTGCTGGATCGGTGGATGATTCATGAACTTCAGCCGATGTGTCTTCTGGCTGAGGTACTTCTTGTTGGGGTTCTTCTAGTTGAATTTCTTCTACCTGTGGTGCTTCTTGCGTTGGAGGGGGAGATGGTGCTTGCTGAATCTCTACGTCTGGAGGAGAAGGGGAAGATTCCACCGGAATGGGAGATATCAGAGGAGGAGGAGGAGGAGTTGCCACTTTCTGGCGCTTTGTTTCTGCCCTAGTACTCTTAGCACCCTTTCTCTTTTGCTGGCTGGACTGGGGGGCATCCGTACCTTGGCTCTTGGTTTTTGCCGATGCACTGGTTTGCTGTAACAACACCGAGGGATTTGTGAATACAAGTGTAGCCGATGTAAAGGTAAAGATCGGTATAAATGAAGAAGGTTAGCAGTTACCTTGAAAGCCTGTGCTAGGGCGGAAGCAGCTACCGATGGTGAAGTCTGGGTCTTCCTGGTGGTGACCTTCCTCAGGCGTATACCTCGATGCACGATGGAAGCCAAGGTAGGGGTGTTGTGGCCGATTGAAGAGATTGGGCCTGATGCAAATAGGTCAATCGGCTTGCCACTTTTGCTGACCGATGGAGGGATATCATCAACCTGCAGAAAAGTTTAAAAGTAAATTGCCAATAGAAACATGATTGAAAGAATTGAAACATTGGTCCGAAAACACTTATAGTGTCATTGGGAACTTCGTACTCGGGGTCAATCATGCCACGGTACGTGAGGGCCGATTTACAGAACAGATGCTCCTTCCATTCGGCCCACCACTGTTTGTATGCCTGAGTGATGAAAGCGGCTGGAACCCACTCTGATAAATCCACGTCTGTATCGGCACTCGATGGCAGTTGGGCTACCCGGATCCATTCAAGGAGACTATTGATGGTTTCCCTGGGCTTTATCACATCGGCGTAGCAGAGCGCGATCGGCAGCTGGCCGAAAGCTAATTGACGGGCTAGTGCCGATGGGTTGTAAAATTCATAAGTCTGAGGGGAAGTTTTCCCACTACCAAAGAAATTCACTGGTATGGCCCTGGGAGTCACTATTGCCATCATCACTTCATTATCCCGGTCAAGAGCTTCATCAAATGGGTTGAAAACCAGGGGAAGCATACTGTCTGGGTCATCATAGGCTAACCATGCTCGCTGGCCAAGCCCACATACAGAGTTTGGAAGAATCGGCTGACCTGATCTGGGTTACCCCCTGAACCAGGCAAAACTATGACAGCCTCGCCGAAGTTTAAGGGAGCACGTGTTGCCGATTCCTCCTCACCCAACACATGATTTTCGGTTATGTCCCTTGGGAAACGCTGTGTGAACAGGTTAAATTCAAGGCGCTTGTGTAGATGCAGATTGAGCCACATATTGATAAACCACCAGGCGCCTCCCAAGTTGCCGATAGACTGGCCAAGCAAGAGATTCTTAGTTACTTGATGGAGGAGGTGATAGGCCGCTCCAAGCAGGTATCGGCCAAGGGGAAATCGGCCACCATTGGCCAGATTTTCCGCTGCTGCTAGATGGACAGAAGTTGGTCCTGCCAATCGGCCACAAAATATGAATTTGTCTAGCCACATGTTCAAGAAGCAGGTCTGCTCTTTTGCGTCAACAGGGCCTGTTTTGCGGTATTTCTGGATATACCCTGACCAGCCGCTGATGGCGCGGGTTTCTACCTTAGCACTGGGTTTAGTATCAAAGAAGTGGGTGCTATCGGCAGAAGAAATATCTAACCCGGTGAGCATAGCCACATCGGCAAGAGTGGGGGAAACAGGGCCATGGCCAAAGACAAAGGCATTGAGCGTGTCTGACCAGAAGTATGATGCAGCTATCAGCAGTGACTCGTTCCTATGCATATCGGCAATAGACAACCTAATGCATTGGGCTAGATTTCTTTCACCCCATTGGACTTCATTTGAGTTGCTGACTCTCAGAAACCAATCTGTCCACCCCACGGTAGGGCTGGGCCAGGAACGAAAAGTGTCCTTCCACAGATCCAAGGAAAAGTTCTCTGCTCTGAAAGGTATCCTATTGGTTTCTGCGTTTATGAGATCGGTTGGATCTGGATCCCCTAATGGGCCAAGGCATTGGAGATGTGGTCAATCAGTGGGAATGACAATTTTGTTAGCCGATTCCTAATGGTTTTGGAGGTATAAAAAAAACAAAAACAAAAAAAGGGGAGAAGGGAAAAAATATTCAGTACGGAGGATTGCAGTTGAACGAGGGTGCGAGAAAAGTACAAAAGATAGTGCGAAGAACTGACCTCGGGGATGATGAAGTTGACGGCCATTTTGCCACAGAGGAGAAGATTGAAAGTTTTGGAGTTGGTGAGGAAGGAGCCTCGTCGGAGATCTTGGAGCCTTTGGAACAGCGCTGCCGCCGGAAAGGTGAGTTTGGAGCTGTAGAATGATGTGAAGGAGAAGGAGTACCCGAGAAGGAACTACTTATAAGACAAAACGGGCAGGGGTAAATCTGACTTATCTCTTTGCCGTATCCGAGAAATCCGAGGGTACTCAGGTAGATATGGTAACTGTTCGCACGGTAATCAAGGGATTGTGCAGGTGATTTGACGGGAAGCGGTCATTATCCGGAGATATTTTACTGTGCGGGATCTCCTGGTCGGTCCATCGGCAGCGTCCTGTAACAGTCATATTGCCGATGGGCGAATAAAGTGGAGATAGCCGTTTGTACGAACATCCTGATCAGTCCATCGGTAGATCTTTGTAACGGTAATATTGCCGATGTGCGGTTAAGAAGGAAATGCCCGTTTAGGAAATGGAAGATTTCGAGGGATCTGCAAAAGAATAGGATCAGAGTTGTTCAGATTGAGGTTGTTGGTTACCAGATTAGGAGCATTAATTGCGGGAAAAGGCATCATTACTGCAGAGAATTTTGGAGCATTAATGATTTCATACTCCGAAATTGGGGGGCATGTGTTGACACCGTTTTTGGGCACGTGTCTAGGCCAGCAGGATAAGACGGCGGTGTTTTGTCTACAGGATGAGTTGCCGATGAGGATGGTTGCCGATGAAGGAGGGGTTGAGCGTGACTAAGTCTATAGGTGGTGATGTGTCTGTGCCGATGGCTATGACAAGGGGGTTTGCCGATGACTGTGGCAAGGAAGTTTGCCGATGATACGAAGGAAGAGTCCAGAAGCTGCCGATCGGTTTGTGGGAGAGTTTCAGCTTGTCACGAGGGATAGCTTTATTATTTCCTTAGTTATTTAAAATCGTTTTGTATATGCATTCCGTGTAATTTGGAATTCGAATTCTAATCGTGTCTGGTTGTGGTTCTTTGAGCAGGGTATAAATATAGACCCTAGGACCTTGTAATGAGACATCTATCAATCAAACAAACACACGTTTTTACTCATATTCCAGCATCTACTTTTTCGACGACTTCGTCATACTTTTTCCTTTTCATTACGAGTTCTTAGGAATTCGTCGATTTAAGCTTGGCGCGTTTCTCAAGTTCCATGTGAGTACCTCTTAGTCGTGACATCCGGGCGCATCGCTGTTGTGAGGACTAAAGTATTCGAGTTACTACCTTTGCCGATAGTAAGGTCAATTCGGCTGGCACGCCTTAACGTTTGAATCGGGTATTAGCCCTTTGTGTTTGTAGATTAACTTTTGCACCAACAATGGGATTCTTCATGGCACATAAGGGTAAGCTATGTATTCTAACAAATGCTTGTGATATGAAAGTATGCGAAGCTCCAGAATCAAAAAGAACAAATACAGGGATAGAGTTGACTTCGAACGTACCGAGCATAACCTCCGGTTCCTGCTGTGCTGTCTCACAAGACATATGATTCACCCTTCTAGTATTAGGAGCTGACTTCTGGTGGCTATTCTGCTTCTGGGGGGTCTGCTGATTTTGCTTTTCAGGGCAGTGATATGACAGGTGACCCTCTTTACCACAGTGGAAACACTTGTTGGGGGTGTTAGGGGCACTAGTCTTCATTGGAGTGTTGCTAGGCGTACCCTGGCGTGACGTCTGCTGGTTGCCCTGCTGCTGATTCTGCTGGTTCTGCGGGCGCTGCTGGAACTGATTGCGCTGGGGGTACTGACCATGATTCCACTGTGAAGGTGGTCCCTGGTACCTTTGCTGAGAACCTTGCTGCTGATTGGTGCTGTGGATGAGTATTACTTCCAGAGGCCTGTCCCTGCATCCTCTTCCTCTTAGCATCCATCTCCTTACGCTTGTTATCCACTACGATAGCACGGTTCACAAGCGTCTGATAGTTGGGGTATTCATTGGACATCAGTTGGAGTTGGAGCCCATCATACAATCCCTTCAGAAAGAGGCGCTGTTTATCAGCAGAATTAGCCACCTCATTGGGAGCATAGCGCGACAACTGAGCAAACTTGTCCCGGTACTCTGTAACTGTCATAGATCCCTGTTTCAAATTCTGGAACTCCTCTGCCTTCAGTTCTATTAACCCTTCTGGTATGTGGTAAGACTTAAAGTTCTCCTTGATCTCCAGCCATGTGATAGCAGGTGCATTGGGAGGTCGTCCATACTCAAACGACTCCCACCATGTCTGAGCTTCTCCCTGAAGTTGTCCAGATGCGAACAACACCTTCTGCCTATCATCACACTGTGCTATGTTGAGTTGCTTCTCCACTGCACGAAGCCAGTCATCTGCCTCCAGTGGATCAGTGGCGTGTGTGAACACAGGGGGATGACCTTTCAAAAATTCACCCCGCTTATCACGCGGTGGTGCCCCTCCGATTGGATGATTTTGTTGGTTGTTCACCAGGGCTTCCATAAGCTGCGTCTGGACTGCTAGTAGCTGTTCGATGGTGGCAGGTGGGTTGAGTGGAACACCCCTTCCATGTCCTCTACCTCTTGGCGGCATCTGTCATAACATGCAGAACTTTAGAATCTCCCAAATTATAGACATTCAAGAACAAGTTTGCAATTCTGAAAATTTTGTGAGTGTGTCCAGTGCCAGCAGTTCAGTAAAACGATCATAACTCGAGATATAAAAGTCCAACAGAGGCGAAACTTTGATGGTTGGAAAGCTTAAGAAATTGTCTACAACTTTTATTTAGAGCACAAATTCAGATTCAGTTATTAAATTAGCCATAAACTGTCTCCAATCGAAACTGTCCCAGAACTCAAACTGCACAGGAACCTCTGTTTTCAACATTCATATCTCTCGGCCCAGATCAGATAAAAAGGTGATTCCAGCGGCATAGGAAAGATGCTTAAGTCTAGTTATTCTCATAAAATTTTCATAATTTTTGGTCGAACTGATTTTTCTGAGTAAAATTATTAAGACAGATAGGTTTAAAGAAACGAAACAGGAAAGACAGATATACCAACCCAACTATTTATTCATTAAACCTTAATCCTTAATAACCTAAACTATGGAACTTGTAGACATGCCTACAATGTCCCAGCACTCATTACAAAGATCCAACTCACTCATAAACATAATAACAAAGCAACTAAGCATAACAAAAACACCACACTAACTTGACTCGACTCACTTGCGCTTCTACCGGCTTATTACAAACTAGGGACTTCCAACACTAAGGGCGTGGTTCATAGTCAAGCTTCCCATAGATCTTGGGCTGTCCTTCCCTCTCACGATGGTCGTCAATCATCTTGTATCACCTCTTGAGAGCCTTTCCTTGTGCTATTACCATGTCTTGCAATTTCAGATGCTTTTCCACCATCTCATGAGCAAAGTACACCATCACTCGGGAGACTGGGTCCACATCTGTTGGCTCCAGCATTCCCCATCCATGTTCCGGGTCTAGGCGGGGTAGATAACAATGTATATCCCACCGCATGTTACCAAAACGTTGCTCACGGAGGAACAAACATGCTGTGAAAGCTGCTTCCTCCATGCTCTCTTCCATAGTAGCTCTATGTCCATCATGACGGTAGCCCCTGTCCTTCAGGTATGCATCTTTCTCCACATCCTTGGGAAAGATCAGCACCTTGGACTTCCAGTAGGTGTTCTCCAGGGGGTGCGTATACTCGATGCATGAATACTCCACTACTGCATCCCAGTCAGAGAAGTAAGTCTCCAACATTCCCACCAGCCGGTGATGCGACGGAGCGTTGCACGAAGCCTTGTGGTACACCTTTCTAGTCCACCCTATGGGAGGGGACTCATCATCTTCAGCAGGTCCATCTTGTGGTGGTGATGGGGGTTGTCCTCCTCCGGGAGCACCTTCTTCTTCATCGTCTGAAATTAGTATGACCTCCTGGGGCTCCTCCTCTGGTTCAGACTCCACTTGCGATAGCTTTGGCTCAGATGCTTGATCTGAAGGTGGTGGGGTCTCCTCATGTTCCGATGAACTCTCCTCTTGTGGCTCCATAGGCTCGTATTGGTAACGAGGTGGGTGGTACCCTCCAGTGGAGATATGAGCGGTCTTGTTGGCACGAACCATCTATAGAATAGACCGGAAAGAAGTTAGATTAGAAGCAATAATTTCATAATAGAGTGAGAAGGTAGAAGCATAAAAATTTTAGCAAATAACAAGAGCAAGATGGTAAGCATGAAAATAGAGAAGAAAAGACAACTAAAACAACCATTTCTATCTAGGCTTGCGTCCTACAGTCAACACGGCTCTGATACCAATTTGTCACATCCAATTTTAAGGATAAAATTGAATGCAAAACCTTATGTGTGCCTAGAGATCAATCACACATAAGCCGACAAATTATAGGGAGTATCATCACAAGTGTTTATTACATAACAATATAACTCAGAGTCTTTACACAAATAAAGCGGAAATAAAAGATAACTCTTGCATGGAAGCTCCATCACACAGGCACGTCAACTGGTTGACCACAAGACTAGAAATCCTCAGGGAAGTACTGGTAGTAGTCATTACCCATGCCATCTGTTACACATCCGGGATTTTTATCCAAATAAAGAAAATAAACAAGTGTAAGTACATCTCATACTTAACAATTGTAACATGGGGTTCATGAGGCTCAAAGGTTAGACACTGGTTCGACTGCATGTAGCTTTTAGT
Organism: Sorghum bicolor; assembly: GCF_000003195.3. Lineage (NCBI taxonomy): Eukaryota > Viridiplantae > Streptophyta > Magnoliopsida > Poales > Poaceae > Sorghum > Sorghum bicolor. The sequence continues at coordinate 38,294,990 of NC_012876.2, read as the reverse complement.
TGTCACAATTTTAGCATAGGAGTAGCATCAAGTTGTCAAGACCCATAATAAACTCATGATCAAGTAAAGTGAATAAAGAATAGCATAAACAACATATTAACAAAAATAACATTTAATGATTTGCCATTAGTGGTTATTTATTCTGTATTGGTCCAAGGCCGCTCGTGACCGTGAGCACGTCAGATATATCAGTTTTACACTCTACAGAGGTTGTACACTTTCTGAAACGACCTAGATTTTTCCAAAAAGGGAAAAATCCACAGATTTGTATTATAATGTGATAATTCAAAAATTGAACCATCTCATTATCATATATCAGCTGTTATCATAGTCATACATCGTGAGAGACAAGGTTACAACACATTTACTTTACAACTCTTGGTCAACAAGCCTATTACATCGTTTTTCTAGCGGAACACACACAAATTTTTATCAGAGTCGATGTAGCACGTCAGCGGTGAAGGCTCCTCCTTCACGGGCAATCATCAGAGTCGGCGTAGTTTATCAGCGGGCATAGCCTTCATCTCCGAACCAAACTTGAGCGCAGGAACAAGACCACCTAATCCTTCTAATCTCCGTAGTTATCATCATAGACCACGTTCAAAACCTGCTAAACAATTTTCAGTACGATTTGTACTGGCCACTGGCTCCCATCCTATGCTTTTGCGTAGCTTTGTGGTAAGTGGAATGCAAGGGGTAGATCAAGAGGCCTATATATATATGGCTGTAGTCTTTCCTATGCAAGTTCGTCAATATTTTATAATAATAATTCATCAAGTTTTAATCCATCTCATCCACACATCCATCCATCCATCCCATCACACACATCTCACCACACTCTCACTCTCTAGGCGGCAAGTACGACTCCCGCTCGTGCCTTGCCTCAACGGCCAATGCCGGATCCAACACAAACCTAGGGGAAGGTAGAAGGGACTCCTCTCTCTAGTGAAGTGAAGCTGTACTTAGGAAAGGTCCATAGCCGACGAATCGGCATATGTATCGATCGATCAACAAAACTCTGCAGAGGTTTGCACTAACCACAAGATCACCATCATCGACGAAGGCCCTCGTCTAGGCTGATTCCGAGCTGCCTTCCAACTAAACACGATGCCACCCTACCACTCAGAACTTGGACCATACCAGAGTACCACCGGTACGCTGAGACTGTGAGGCGTAGTACCGGGCCCCAAAGGTCACTACGCTGTCTTAGGAGGGTGTGGGTCCTCATGCCCGTACCTCCCTACACTATCCACTAACAACCTAGTAGTAGTGGCACCGCTCTAGCTGGTTGTACATTCGTCTCCTCCCCATAAGAGCGAGTGGGGTGCAAGGCTTCCTAAGACCCGGTCCACAGAACATATCAGTCCTTAGGGTGACCAAACAGGACATCTTCACAAGGGGCCAACCGATGCCTCGCTCGACGAGACATCCGATTACCCCGTGCTAAACAGCACCTCCCATCCCGGTGCTTCGTCCCACAAAGACACTCGACTCCGGGACCTCTCCCTGTCACATGTACCCGCCACAGGTATCTCTCATGGAGAACGCCCAGGTAGCGTCCTCCGGCAAGACTTGTCCCAAGACTCGTCGTAAATCCTGCTCGGTCGACTCAACCCTCACCACACACCCAAGATCTCCCCAAATCCATTACCATCTCATTATCCAGCTTTTGGCACCACGTGCCTTATCCACTCACTTCCAGTCCTCCACAATGCATCACATCACAGATATAATGCGTAGTAGAAGCAGTAGTAAGTAGTATGCAAGCATCTAACCTATCAACGGGTGTGCGAGGGTTATAGGTTGCAACAAGGCAATGGCTCACAAGCATTTCTACCATGCAGCCTATCTCAGTTCATTTGCATAAAGTAAAACACTAGCATCTACATTATTGCATGTCTAATAGGATTCTACAAGGTTGGGTGGGACGTGGCACCTGTTGAATGTCATTTCCATGATCCTCAGTGCACTTGTAGTTGTTCTCATCCAAAGTCCTTCCATCTGCATGTCCTTCCTTCACTGGGTCCCAAACCGATCAACGTTAACCGAAGCAACTACTTCGTAAACGTCAAGCAAGGTGAAACAATCAAACCACTAGACCTAGAAAGACTGCGAAGAAGGCGACAGAGGACTGAAGAACAACTACACCAAAAGAGCTCCGAAGGGAAAACAACTTAGCCCTCTCGGCGGATATCCGATCCTTGGGCTAAAAGAAATGGGAGTGGTTGTTCACTAAGTACAAGTCAGAGTCTTAGCCTAGCCGGTACTTCACGGGTCAACTGAGTCAACCTGTACGGCTTTAATAAATGGCTTAGACTCTAACTCATTCTTAGCAACACCACAGCTTACGGCCTTTCGATCCAAGTGTCATAGAGATCGACAGGGATCGAAAAGACTATGAGCACGAGAAGTTCCGGTCTCTCTCAATCCATACGCCATTGTAGTTGGCGAGAGCCAAGAGAGGGTGGAACAAAGAGAAAGGAAATGGGAAGTGGTCTACCTCTTTCCATCCACTCGCCATGGTAAGAGACGGGGAAATCAGAAAGAGTGACGCACAAAGAACACGAGTGCTCAAGGTACTTGTAGGGTACCACAACCTAGGTGCACTAAATGCACTAAGACATTACCAGGGTTCTTAGCGGTGCGGTTGTCACCACGAGAACCAAGAAATGCTACGGTCGAATAGGTACAAGCGTACAAGAGTTTAAACACGAAGAACTAAAAAGGCGGGAAAGGACACAGGGTTCATCTTCCTTTGATCCACTCGCCATAGCAACAGCGGGAATCATAGAAATGGAATCAAAACACCAAACAAACAAAAGGGCTCAATCCACGTATTACTGGATCTACGGGGATTGAGAACAAGGGAGAAGAGGAATGGAGTCCATACTGTTTCGACCAACTCATCATGGAATGAACGACGGTTGGATGAAAGAGATACGACCCCACGATCCGAACCCACTTGTAGGGCACCACGACTGTGCAACAAATTCAGCACAAGGCTATTCCTAAGGCCCGTAGCAATGCGGTTGTCACGGCTAGGTCCGATGGAATGCTATGGTCTAGGTGGTGCAAGCATACAAGGTGGTTAGGATCAACACGCGAAAAACAAGGTAAAGCCCGATGTCCATGGCAAGGCGACTCGCAGCCATGAGCTCCACCTATCGAGTTGGCTTCCGACTGTTCCACAAGGGTTGCTCCTAATCTGTATCCCACTAGACTAGATCACAGAGGACTCGAAGGTGCGGGTAAGAACCACGTCGTTATGAATATCGAGTCCGCAATGATCAAACCCTAGGGACGGGGATAGGAGCTAACGACCGTAGTTGAACGAAGACAACTAAACACGAGGAATGCGTTACGCTCGGCATCGTGATCATGGCGGGACGAACCCACGATCGAAATGGTCAAACGCACTACCATTTCCCTAACTGGCTCGAAGGCTCGGTCCTTAGGCAATTAACACAAGAACAACGACAACACGAGAGAAGGGCCATGCTTGGCATTACGGCCATGGCGAGACAAACTCGTGATCGCAACGTTCAAACACATCACTCTCTCAACCGGCTCGACGGCACAGTCCACAGACAACGACAAACTCACAAGGAATCACGACTCGACCATCATCAACACAAAGACACTATGACAACTCGGAGTAGCACATTTCCAAAGCATACAAGACAGAAATGGACAGATAGATAAATAGACCGGCACGAAGGCACGACACATGCAGGGATATAGATCATATAACAAGTATAGGTAAATCATGATAAGGACAGATGATAGATAACAAAATGATGTAAGAACAGATATGAATTAGTAAGGAGAAGTTTCGTCAATGTCGACTAGGGTTTAGGGGGGTTTCGACCTTGCAGTTGGCGGGCTTTGGGTCACAGTCGTGGCGTGTCCACGGGGTTGACGACACCGTGGCTACACTGGTCGGAGAGCGCAGCTGTGACGAGCTCGCGGTGGCACGACGAGGACGGCGTCGAGGCTTCGCTTGTGGCGTGGGCGTGGCTCGAAGCAGAGGCAGAGGGGTGGCCGCTGCGGGCTTGGCGAGGTCGACGTGGAGGCGAAGTCGCGGACGTCGTGGGCTCCTGGTCACCGTGGCGAGGACGTGGACGCGGTCGTCGAAGGTTCGGCCGGAGCTCGGTGGCGAAGCGCTGTGGGAGGGGGCTCGGTGTCGCGGCGGCTCGGCGTCGCGGCAGGGGCGTCGAGGTCGCCGGGCGAGGGTGGCACCGTGGGCGCGGCTGATGCCGAGGTGCGCGCGCGGCTCGGCCGGGGCTTCGCACGGCCGACGGTGGCGAGACAGAGCTCCAGGTCGGCGCGACGGCGCTGGTGAAGGGAGCAGAGGAGAAGGAGTCGTGGCGGCGCTAGGGAAGAGCAGAAGGCGGCGTCGGCGCTTTATACGCGCCCTGGCCTAGGGTTCCAGGGGGAGTCGACCATCCTCGACGTCCGTGTCCACAGCGGGACACGCGGCGGTGGATGCGGGCGTGCGTGGTACGAAGCAGGAGGGCGCGGGGTCGGGCGTTGGCGCTCTCCAGCAGACGGGCAGCGGCGGCCTGGGGTCGGGAGCAGCTGCTCCCTAGGGTTCCAGGGAGCTGGGGTGCCGCGGCTTGGGCCAGCTGGGCCGCGCGCATGCCTGCGCGGGCCGGCCACGACTTGGGCCAAAACAAGGAGGAGCGGATGGGCCGCAAGGCAGGCTGGAGTGGGAAGGGTGCTGGGCTGGTGGTGCTAGCAGGCCAGGAGGAGAAGGGGGGAGGCAGGTTGGGCTGGCTGGTTACGTGGGCCAAAAGGAGGAGGAGAAAGAAAAATAAGAGGGAAGTCTAGCCCAAGAGAGGAGAAAAGGTTTTCCATTTCCTTGTTTGGGAGCAAATGAGATGGAGGTTCTTTCCTATTTGATAAAATGATTGGGGGAGAAAGGGAAAGAAATTCTTCTTCTTGCGAGCTAATGAAATTTGAGAAGGGACTCGAAAAGAGATTGAGATGGGATTCGACGGAAGGTTGAGATTAGATCAAAGATGGAGGAGGTTTTTGAAGGGAACTTCGAGGAGAGTTTGGAAAGAATTCAGAGAAATCGAGAAGGGATCTACTTTGCCTGGGAGATAGGCTCAACGAAAATTCAGGAAGACTTTACTATGGATTTGTGCACTCCAAAAGAAACTCAAAACCCTAAATAAGACTAAACACTAAACCGACTCATGAACAAAGCACTTGCCGACAAGCAATTCTATATGGATGCAACGATTTGTTAGCGGGTTAGGATCGAGTTTAACCTAGAAACTATATGATTCACACAATTATAGGAAAAATTTTAAAAAGCTCGTATTTTTGGTTTTTCGTAAAAATCCGGGATGCTACAGTCCACCCACCTTACAGGAATCTCGTCGCCGAGATTTAGGCGTTGCTCGGTTGGCGAAGAAGCAAGGGTGCTATTCCCGAAGTTCTTCTTACTTCTGAGTTGTTTCACTTTCAGTATGATCACTCCTCAAACTTTTTTTTATGGGAGTGAGTCTTGTTCCGGATGTATCCAAGGCTCACTTGCAGTTGTTGGGTATCCAAATTTTCACACCAGGGCGATGAGTGTCCAAGATTCGCACGGGGTTGATGAACATCTGGCTCTCAAAGAGCGCTTGGCAGGCTTAAACATAGCTAGGGTTGTTGGCTTTCACCAGTTGTTTTTTGTGCATCACTTTTTGCAAAAAGCTTTTGAAAGGAATGTTTTTCGGAAAATCAGGTTTCATAAATGGAGTGAAAGCGGTTTTACAAAGTCAAAGGGTTTTTTTTAAGATAGCTCAAACTGAAAAGAGCTTTTGAAAAGGGTTGAAATCAACGCAAATTTTGAAAACCAAATTTATTTATTTTGTCATTATTATTATTTATATTATATATATTTATTTTATTTTATTTTATTTTATTTTATTTTATTTTTTTAAGATTTTTTTTGTAAAAGATTTCAAATCAAGAGACTTTAAAACTCTTTTAGTTTTCAAAACAAGGCGTTTTATTATTATTATTATTTATTTGAATTAAACCAACTAGTTTTGAAAATGACTAGAAATCATTTCTCATTTTGAAAGATCAAGTTTTAACAACAAGAGCATTTTCTTTTAAAACTTGTAATTTCTTTTTTTTTGAAAGGCCGCAACAAAAATCTTTTCGCAATGGTTTTTGCTCAATAAATCACTGGCAATTCCTTTTTCTTTTAAGACAAGGTTGATTTTTTTTAAAAGGAATTTGGCTCTCGGAATAAAATTCAAAGGCCTTTAAAACAAAACTGAGCCAAAATCTTTGGTTGGAAATCCACTTTGTTGGTTGAAGGCAAAACTTTTGATTTTTCAGAAGAGGGTTGGTAACACCTTTTGAAAGATAACTTATTTTTAAATCATTTCATAAATAGAGTTTGAATAAAATTGAGTTGAGAAAGGAGTTAAAGTTGCTTTCTTTTTGAAAAGGAAAACCTTAAGAGAGTTTTGAAACACCTTCCCATTTGAAATAAAGATGCTTTTGTTAAAGAGGGGACATTTTAACCAAAAAGGAGAGAAAATTTTGAAGACAGGTTCATTTTGGAAGCCAAAACAGTTTTGAAGCAGTTGGGTAAAACATGATGTAACATCTTTACACCCTTTTTCCCGCTCTGTCAGCCAGGGTCACTTATCTAGTCTCGGGACGGTCTTGGGTTTAGCCAGCTAGATTGGATGGGACCCAGAGTCTTTCTCGCATAAAACAGTTCTATGACATACACTCAGACAGCAAGAAGCACAAGAAACACATCAACATAAGATCCAAGCACTCAAACAACATTACAACTCCTAATGCATAGTGTTGACTTGAGGCGACTCACAGACCTTCAAAGTCTCACACGACTATCGATCTAGCGTGGGCGGGTATGGGAAAAAGTTTACAACGGTCCACTTTATGAACTAGGGAGGTTAGTTAGCAACAGAATTCAAGGCGGAGGGGGAAAACGTGTGTTAGCATCTATAACTCTACTAAAGATAGAAAGTTTGGCTTCTAAACTAGTGTTCGGTACTAATGGTCTCGTCCTAGGGTCAAGTATGGCTCTGATATCAACTGAAACGACCTAGATTTTTTCTAAAAAGGGAAAAATCCACAGATTCGTATTATAATGTGATAATTCAAAAATTGAACCATCTCATTATCATATATCAGCTATTATCATAGTCATAGATCGTGAGAAACAAGGTTACAACACATTTACATTACAACTCTTGGTCAACAAGCCTATTACATCGTTTTTCTAGCGGAACACACACAGATTTTTATCAGAGTCGATGTAGCGTGTCAGCGGTGAAGGCTCCTCCTTCACGGGCAATCATCAAAGTCGGCGTAGTTTATCAGCGGGCGTAGCCTTCATCTCCGAACCAAACTTGAGCGCAGAAACAAGACCACCTAATTCTTCTAATCTCCGTAGTTATCGTCATAGACCACGTTCAAAACCTGCTAAACAATTTTCAGTACGATTTGTACTGGCCACTGGCTCCCATCCTATGCTTTTGCGTAGCTTTGTGGTAAGTGGAATGCAAGGGGTAGATCAAGAGGCCTATATATATGGCTGTAGTCTTTCCTATGCAAGTTCGTCCATATTTTATAATAACAATTCATCAAGTTTTAATCCATCTCATCCGCACATCCATCCATCCATCCCATCACACACATCTCACCATACTCTCACTCTCTAGGCGGCAAGTACGACTCCCGCTTGTGCCTTGCCTCAACGGCCAACGCCGGATCCAACACAAACCCAGGGGAAGGTAGAAGGGACTCCTCTCTCTAGTGAAGTGAAGCTGTACTTAGGAAAGGTCCATAGCCGACGAATCGGCATATGTATCGATCGATCAACCAAACTCTGAAGAGGTTTGCACTAACCACAAGATCACCATCATCGACGAAGGCCCTCGTCTAGGCTGATTCTGAGCTGCCTTCCAACTAAACACGATGCCACCATACCCCTCAGAACTGGGACCATACCAGAGTACCACCGGTACGCTGAGACTGTGAGGCGTAGTACTGGGCCCCAAAGGTCACTACGCTGTCTTAGGAGGGTGTGGGTCCTCATGCCCGTACATCCCTACACTATCCGCTAACAACCTAGTAGTAGTGGCACCGCTCTAGCTGGTTGTACATTCGTCTCCTCCCCATAAGAGCGAGTGGGGTGCAAGGCTTCCTAAGACCCGGTCCACAGAACATATCAGTCCTTAGGGTGACCAAACATGACATCTTCACAAGGGGCCAACCGATGCCTCGCTCGACGAGACATCCGATTACCCCATGCTAAACAGCACCTCCCATCCCGGCGCTTTGTCCCACGAAGACACTCGACTCCGGGACCTCTCCCTGTCACATGTACCCGCCACAGGTATCTCTCATGGAGAACGCCCAGGTAGCGTCCTCCAGCAAGACTTGTCCCAAGACTCGTCGTAAATCCTGCTCGGTCGACTCGACCCTCACCACACACCCAAGACACACGCCAAGATCTCCCCAAATCCATTACCATCTCAATATCCAGCTTTTGGCACCACGTGCCTTATCCACTCACTTCCAGTCCTCCACAATGCATCACATCATAGATATAATGTGTAGTAGAAGCAGTAGTAAGTAGTATGCAAGCATCTAACCTATCAGCGGGTGTGCGAGGGTTATAGGTTGCAACAAGGCAATGGCTCACAAGCATTTCTACCATGCAACCTATCTCAGTTCATTTGCATAAAGTAAATCACTAGCATCTACATTATTGCATGTCTAATAGGATTCTACGAGGTTGGGTGGGACGTGGCACCTGTTGAATGTCATTTCCAAGATCCTCAGTGCACTTGTAGTTGTTCTCATCCAAAGTCCTTCCATCTGCATGTCCTTCCTCCACTGGGTCCCAAACCGATCAACGTTAACCGAAGCAACTACCTCGTAAACATCAAGTAAGGCAAAACAATCAAACCACTAGACCTAGAAAGACTGCGAAGAAGGCGACAGAACACTGAAGAACAACTACACCAAAAGAGCCCCGAAGGGAAAACAACTTAGCCCTCTCGGCGGATATCCGATCCTTAGGCTAAAAGAAATGGGAATGGTTGTTCACTAAGTACAAGTCAGAGTCTTAGCCTAGCCGGTACTTCACGGGTCAACTGAGTCAACTTGTACGGCTTTAATAAATGGCTTAGACTCTAACTCATTCTTAGCAACACCACAGCTTACGGCCTTTCGATCCAAGTGTCATAGAGATCGACAGGGATCGAAAAGACTATGAGCACGAGAAGTTCCGGTCTCTCTCAATCCATACGCCATTGTAGTTGGCGAGAGCCAAGAGAGGGTGGAACAAAGAGAAAGGAAATGGGAAGTGGTCTACCTCTTTCCATCCACTCGCCATGGTAAGAGACGGGGAAATCAGAAAGAGTGACGCACAAAGAACACGAGTGCTCAAGCTACTTGTAGGGTACCACAACCTAGGTGCACTAAATGCACTAAGACATCACCAAGGTTCTTAGCGGTGCAGTGGTCACCACAAGAACCAAGAAATGCTATGGTCAAATAGGTACAAGCGTACAAGAGTTTAAACACGAAGAACCAAAAAGGCGGGAAAGGACACGGGGTTCATCTTCCTTTGATCCACTCGCCATAGCAACAGCGGGAATCGTAGAAATGGAACCAAAACACCAAACAAACAGAAGGGCTCAATCCACGTATTACTGGATCTACGGGGATTGAGAACAAGAGAGAAGAGGAATGGAGTCCATACTGTTTCGACCAACTCATCATGGAATGAACGACGGTTGGATGAAAGAGATACAACCCCACGATCCGAACCCACTTGTAGGGCACCACGACTGTGCAACAAATTCAGCACAAGGCTATTCCTAAGGCCCGTAGCAATGCGGTTGTCACGGCTAGGTCCATGGGAATGCTATGGTCTAGGTGGTGCAAGCATACAAGGTACTTAGGATCAACACGCGAAAAACAAGGTAAAGCCCGATGGCCATGGCAAGGCGACTCGCAGCCATGAGCTCCACCTATCGAGTTGGCTTCCGACTCTTCCACCAGGGTTGCTCCTAATCTGTATCCCACTAGACTAGATCACAGAGGACTCGAAGGTGCGGGTAAGAACCGCGTCGTTATGAGTATCGAGTCCGCAATGATCAAACCCTAGGGACGGGGATAGGAGCTAATGACCGTAGTTCAACGAAGTCAACTAAACACGAGGAATGCGTTACGCTCGGCATCGTGATCATGGCGGGACGAACCCACGATCGATATGGTCGACCGCACTACCATGTCCTCAGGCAATTAACACAAGAAAAACGACAACACGAGAGAAGGGACATGCTTGGCATTACGGCCATGGCGAGACAAACTCGCGATCGCAACGTTCAAACACATCACTCTCTCAACCGGCTCGACGACACAGTCCACAGACAACGACAAACTCACAAGGAATCACTACTCGACCATCATCAACACAAAGACACTATGACAACTCAGAGTAGCACATTTCCAAAGCATACATGACAGAAATGGACAGATAGATAAATAGACCGGCACGAAGGCATGATACAGGCAGGGATATAGATCATATAACAAGTAAAGGTAAATCATGATAAGGACAGATGATAGATAACAAAATGAAGTAAGAACAGATATGAATTAGTATGGAGAAGTTTCGTCAATGTCGACTAGGCTTTAGGGGGGTTTCGACCTTGTAGTTGGCGGGCTTCAGGTCATGGTCGTGGCGTGTCCACAGGGTTGACGACACCGTGGCTACGCTGGTCGGAGAGCGCAGCTGTGATGAGCTCGCGGTGGCACGACGAGGACGGCGTCGAGGCTTCGCTTGCGGCGTGGGCGTGGCCCGAAGCTGAGGCAGAGGGGTGGCCGCTGCGGGCTTGGCGAGGTCGACGTTGAGGTGAAGTCGCGGACGTCGTGGGCTCCTGGTGACCGTGGCGAGGACGTGGATGCGGTCGTCGAAGGTTCGGCCGGAGCTCGGTGGCGAAGCGCTGCGGGAGGGGGCTCGGCGTCGCGGTAGGGGCGTCGACGTCGCCGGGCGAGGGTGGCACCGTGGGCGCGGCTGATGCCGAGGTGAGCGCGCGGCTCGGCCGGGGCTTTGCACGGCCGACGGTGGCGAGACAGAGCTCCGGGTCGGCGCGACGACGCTGGTGAAGGGAGCAGAGGAGAAGGAGTCGTGGCGGCGCTAGGGTATAGCAGAAGGCAGCGTCGGCGCTTTATACGCGCCCTGGCCTAGGGTTCCAGGGGGAGTCGACCATCCTCAATGTCCGTGTCCACAGTGGGACACGCGGCGGTGGATGCGGGTGCGCGTGGTACGGAGCTGGTGGGCGCGAGGTCGGGTGTTGGCGCTCTCCAGCAGACGGGCGGCAGCGGCCTGGGGTCGGGAGCAGCTGCTCCCTAGGGTTCCAGGGAGCTGGGGTGCCGCGGCTTGGGCCAGCTGGGCCGCGCGCATGCCTGCGCGGGCCGGCCACGACTTGGGCCAGAGCAAGGAGGAGCGGATGGGCTGCGAGGTAGGCTGGAGTGGGAAGGGTGCTGGGCTGGTGGCGCTAGCAGGCCAGGAGGAGAAGGGGGAGGCAGGTTGGGCTGGCTGGTTACGCGGGCCAAAAGGAGGAGAAAGAAAAATAAGAGGGAAGTCTAGCCCAAGAGAGGAGAAAAGGTTTTCCATTTCCTTGTTTGGGAGCAAATGAGATGGAGGTTCTTTCCTATTTGCTAAAATGATTGGGAGAGAAAGGGAAAGAAATTCTTCTTCTTGCGAGCTAATGAAATTTGAGAAGGGACTCGAAAAGAGATTGAGATGGGATTCGACAGAAGGTTGAGATTAGATCAAAGAGGGAGGAGGTTTTTGAAGGGAACTTCGAGGAGAGTTTGGTAAGAATTCAGAGAAGTCGAGAAGGGATCTACTTTGCCTGGGAGATAGGCTCAACGAAAATTCGGGAAGACTTTACTATGGATTTGTGCACTCCAAAAGAAACTCAAAACCCTAAATATGACTAAACACTAAACCGACTCACGAACAGAGCACTTGCCTACAAGCAATTCTATATGGATGCAACGATTTGTTAGCGGGTTAGGATCGAGTTTAACCTAGAAACTATATGATTCACACAATTATAGGAAAAATTTTAAAAAGCTCGTATTTTTGGTTTTTCGTAAAAATCCGGGATGTTACACTTTCACTGTGAGTCATGATTTACCCTTTTGCCCAAGGTGATCAGCCCCTTAGCCCACTCCCAAGGAAGACCGGCAGGGTTCACTATGAAGCCTTTCAAAGGTTCATCTAACAAGTTAGGGCCGCTAGGTTTCGTTAGTCAGTCCGTGTGACTCACCCGCAGGAATCCACGGTCTGCTATCCCCCATTTGCGCCACAAGGGTAACCACTAACAAGCTAGAAAAGGTCCTCATACTGAGCTAAAGCCAGAGCCATGTAGCCCTCACAGTTGTACTGTATGTCCCGGATGGTCACATACAGATAAGTCCTTATGGAGAGAAACTAGAGCACCATAAGATAGCCCAATGCTCCAGCCCTCTTATCCAAAGTTGCTAAAAAGTCATCTTTTACTGTTTATTGCATAATCCTTTAATCAAATTACAAGATCATGGTTTAGTGGAGCACTAGCATAAGCTACCCAATGCAAAACCATAGGTGACAAGGTATAAGATCAATACTAGGAAATCCTTATCAAGGAGACACATGCAATATGAATTGTGTGATTAAAGTTATTGGGAAACAAGGATGATCCCATGCTATACTTGCCTTGATCACACTGGTCCTGCTGATCCTGCTCGTAGTAGTACTCTTGATCACCCACGAACTGCTCACCGTCTATACGTAACCACCACATCAACAGCAATCATCCACGGACAATCATACAAAGCAAACAAGCCTATTATTAGAACAGTACACCAATAGTAGTAAATAAAGATAAAAATTTTATAAAACAAATCTACATCGTTCTACGATCACACAGACGTAAAGTTCACAAAAATCAGATCTAAAACGAAGAAGTTATGATCTAAATAAGATTGCTTTTAATAAAATAATAGATTAAATCTAAACTCAGATTTTAAAAGTTGAAAACTTGTATAACAGTACCACTAATCTATAGATTACGCGAAAACGAATCTAACGCAATTTGAACGGATCAAATCGGAGTTAAAACGGAGTTTTTATGAGTTAAATAAGATCAATGGCAAAACTGTAAATCTGAGAAAATGGTTTTTGAACTGCGCAGTCGAAAATACGCTTTCGAATTTGGAAAACGTATTCGGAGAAAGCGCAAAGGACGGCGGGTTTATACATTAAAAAGTTTGGGGGGTTTTCTGCAAAATTTCACGGCCGAAGGGGTATCCCTCCACCGTGGCCGTTAGATCTCGAATCAAAGGCCAAGATTAGATCGTAGGGGGGAATCGAGTCGGCCGACCGAAGTTGGTTCAGCCGCGGCGGCGCCATGGCTGGGCATGGCCGAAGTTGGCCAATTCGGTGACTCCGCGCGGTAGAGCACAAGATAAAGGCACGGGGTTGCTCGGGAACTCGATGCAAACTCACCTAAAGCAAAATCCACGACGAAGCAAGGCCGGCTAGGGCTCGCGACGACAATCGGCGGACGGCGACCCTGAAAAGAAGTCCGGCGCGGGTTAGCGAGGAGTACAGAGTAGTAGAGCGCGAAAGGAAGGTCTCGGTGACTTCGCACGACGAAGACGAAGCCCGGCAAGACGCTCACGGAGGTTGGAACGCGCTGCGGTGGCGAGATGGCTGCGGCTTGGATCTCGGCGGCGATTTTGGCGAGCTTTGATGCGGCGGCTGGCGCTGGGTGGAGATAGGGGATTGCGGGGCAGCGGGGTGGGTATATAAAGGGGTAGAGTCGGGCAGAGAAGGGATTGCTCGCGCAAAAATGCGCGCGGAGGTTGCGGTTCGGCTCGTGTCCTGCTCGGACACGAGGTGGAAGACGGCCCTGACCACTGGGCCCCACCCGGCAGTGTCACGGAGTGCAGGGCCGCCTTGTCAGTGGCTGCTGCGAGGAGGGAAGGGGCGCGCGCAGTTGCTGGGTCGGGAGCGGGCGCGGGGCCGCTCTGAAGAGAGAAAGGGGGGGAAAGAGGTTGGCAAGCCAAGGGGGGGAAGGAGGAGTGGGCTGAGCCCGAGAGTGGGGAGGCAGAGAGGAAAATCTTTTCCATTTTCTAAATTCATCTTTTGCTCAATTCTTTTTGAAAGGAATTTTAAAATCATTTAAAATTAAAAGAAATACCACTCAATAAAATCTATGCAGCAGCATGAATGCACAAACATGTGTCTAGGCCTTATAGTGAATTTTAATTCAATAAAAATTCATTTCTTACTATATCTTAGTGCTCACAACAATTAATTAAATCAAATTGTCTATTTGGAAAAGTGAAATTTTTAGGGTGTTACAGTTTGATAACTGGAGCTCATAGGTGGGAGACAGCTAATACATACTTACAAGACATTTATTGCATAATCAAACTATGGATCTAGAGAAACAAGTAAATAAGTCAAATCAAGATGTGCATGTGTGGCGAATGAATAGTGTATGGTGATGATGGTGATAATAGTGAAAACATTGGTGAAAGTCTAATTCTACTTTTGCTCTTTTGAGAGGATACATACCTTTCTTGCGCTTTGAGGCTTTTTGAGGGGAATGAGATGCTCTATATTTTCTTTTTCTTTTCTCTCAGGTGGGTATCTTGTACCCCTAATTCTACTGTCGGACACTTGTCCATTTTTACCTCTCGTCTCACTTTTTTTTTCTTCGAGGTTCCGGACACTTGCCCCTTTTTATTTCCTCGTTTTCACTTCTCTCTTTTTTCCAGAGCACTCACCCTCCTGGAATAATGTAGCAAGTGGTAGTAACCAAAATATCTCGAGCATTTATTTCACAGGGAATAACAGGAATAGGATAATATTTTTGGCTATTCTCTCCTGGATAGGAGTAGAATAATTTTCGGTTAATCTGGAGATGGAAATGAGTGGATGTATGTGGATGCGTACTTCCGGAGTAGAAGCAGCATGTATGAGTGAACGTGCAAGTGGATCTTGATTTTAACCGCATGACAAACTCCTAAGGGTCTACACAGCTTGACCACACTCAATGCTCATAAGTAGTAAAAAGTAAATGTATAGTTCATAGTCTCATAAGCATGTATATATGGCTGTGGTAGGATTTTAAACTCTCATCATACAAGAACTCATCATGCAATACTTTAGAGATTTTTTTAAGATAAAATTCTCCAGAATTCTAGCATCTCTAGGAACAGATAAACAGCAGCTCAACCTTTCCATATCATATCCGTTAACGACTTAGACTTTAGATCAAGCACTCTTCCCACAAGTTCATGTTTAGAGAAAATCTTAATTCATAACAGTCATACCTAAACTTGAGAGAGATTTCACTTTTGAGAACTAGTCATGGCAGAGCAACTATTCATCATTTCCATGTGAGAGCTTATCATGAGGGTTCATAGCAAACTTTATTTATTTATTTATTTAGTAAACTAAGAAAAGATATATATATATATATATATATATATATATATAAGCATAAAATATTTATTTGGGTTTTTTATGATTATGCATCTTTTTATTATTTGAGTAAAGTATAAACATGAGTAGAAACACTTAGCTGGATAAATGGGGGTGCTCTCCCCCAAGCTGGATTTTGACGTAATTTCTTCTGATGTAGCTAGCAGGTGGCGGAGGTGTATTTGAATGTTGGCAGCACCCTGACAGCGATTAGAATGTCCTCCGTCTGCTAGTCTTCTTTGATCCTTGAATTCTGTGGAGCTCAAATAGACAACAAAGCTTTGTGGAACTGGTTAAGTGTTAGCATAAAAATCTCTTTGCCTTTATCATGTTGAGCTTCCTCTAATAAATATTACTCTCTTTGGTAGGATCATAAATTTATTTTTATATTTTCATTTCTATAGGATAGGAATATATTTATTTTATTTTTACGCCACCACAGTGAATGTACTTATGGGTTTTATGCCACGAGCATACTCACATGGGGCTTAGTATTTTTAACATTTTTATTTTCTTTTCAAGATAGCATGATTAACTAATAAGCTATGTAAGGAAAGTAAGTAATTAAAGGGAAAAGGGAATGCAGAAAGGATAAATATGGATAACTACCAATTTTACCTTTCATTCTTCACGTGCGTCATTTGATTCAGGTGTGGACCTTGACGTCTGCACCTCTTGATACGGTGTCACCCATGTTCTTCGTTTGCCCAGTAGTTCGAAGTGCGGCGTTGGTAGTATCTTGCTCAGGGTGTTTGTGCTCGTAGATCCAGGTCCTTCACTTGGTAGAGTTTGATAGTTATAAAACTCCTCCATGTTTTGCTCGAAGTGTACCTGCTCATAGAGACAAGCCAGAGATCAAGTGCACGGGTCCTGTTGGTGGAAAACACCAACAGAACCAAAAGTGTTTGTTCTTCTTTAACCTTAAGCATAGTTGTTGGGTATTCTTAACATCATTACCAAAAGTAGACTAAGTTCTCTAAATCTAGTAACGGTGCCAAAAATGCCAAACCTATCCCTCATACCACTTAAGCCAAGTTGTCATCCCCAGCATGACATGAGAGACGCGGTATTGAAATATGCAATTGCTCTTCTAAATAAATAATGAATGAGATCTGTAAGCGCACAGATTAATACCGATGTAGCATTTTAACCGGGAAGTATTCCAGGTATCGTTATTTATATTTTTACCACTGGGAAGGGATTAACAATCATCAATATTGATTACAGAATAGAATATGAGATTGAGTATCTATCATTGCATATGTAATTGAGAACAATTATCTAACTCTTTCATACAGAGATAAGTGTCACATAAAAGATATAGGAAATAATGAATAGTGACAAGGATAATTAATCTGATCAGCCACATATAAATATGATAAGCACCTCAATTAGATACTCTAGAAAGTCATTAGCATGGTATTAGAACGAACTACAAGAATATTCCCTAAGTTATTCTCAACTATATAGTCTAGCATTATCATAATTAGTGCAAGCATACTTAGCAATCATTGTGAGACAAGATTACGCCCATGCATAGTGATATTAGCAAGGTAAATGAGAAACATAGCAATCACTCCCCTGTAATAATGTTGCTCTGCCAGCCCAATACACGAGAGGGGGACTATATAAGAATCAATGAAGCTGTCACTATCACGAACTACCCCACGATCTGGCATATTGGGTACAATCGCAGATAAATACGGTATAAGCACCACGCCTACACAATATCTATCATTTACCCATGGATCCGATGGATAAACGCTATACGATCCTAAGCATGTATATAGATCCAATCTAACTAAGCCAAGTACATAACTATGATAAACTAAGAACAATATAATCTTGAATATAAACAAGTAGAGCAAAGTCATAAGCAATATATTGAAGTAGAACAAAGTCATATTCATAATATTGAAGAACAAAGATGATTAAAAAGCAATTAGAAGCACAATTAGAGAATTACCAAGAATCCTCTTGACAGATCCGAAAACCAATCGAAGATTGACTCCTTCTAGTTCTAATCCTATGTAGCTATGCTAATCTAGATGTCTAATTGATGTGGTGGCTCTAATCTTGATCAGAGGCTTCTTCTCCCTTGAGAATAATAAATTAGGGTTGAGAGGCTCTCTCCTCCAGGGGCCAGGGGGTCTGGTTTTATAGTCCCTTCAAGTGAATATGAGCCGTTGGATCAAACCGACATAGATTGTATGGTTTAGATTCATCCTTTAGGTCGGTGGAGATCTCCCACGAAGCAGAGTCCTGATTGGACTCAGGGAGGGGGCGGGCGCCCAGGGGAACAGGGCGGGTGCCTTGCCTCTGGCCCCATTTCGTCTCCGCTTCGGTCTCGTGGCTTCTGGAGTCTTCTAGATGTAAGATAATTGCGCGGCACGTTAATATCTCTATGTAATCCCGACGTGTGGGCCTTTCTTCCGTATTTCTTGATAATCCCCTGCAGAAATAGACAAACACTAAAACTCGTGGAATTCTGTCAGATAAAACCCTAAGTCTAGATGTTGATTTCATTTGGATCCTTTTCTTTGTTTATTTGATTATTAAATTTGATACTTAAGGACCGTCAACAAACTCCCCCAAGCTTACCTCTTGCTCGTCCCTGAGCAAAGATAGACTCAGTAATGGATCATAAGTTGTTGCAATATCTTAAAAAAATTGACGGTACACATGTCTTTAAATAAGATCTCATCTCTGAGTTAGAGTAAACTGTCAAAACTTAAAACTTACTTACTTTACTTTCACCATGGGACATGTAACCGTCACTTCTATCTTGAGTAGTTAAAAGATAGAACAGTCTAGCCAAGTGCCATGTCTCTTATTCTTGATCAGCTATAGCTCTGAAGTTTTTGCAGATTTTCAAATAAAACTCAGAGATTCCTTGTATGACTCTCTCAAATCTCTCTTTTGTGGTATTTCTGGATCCTTACCAAGGCAGTGATGGTATATGCCTTCTCTCAAGATATGTAGTATTTGTGGTATGAAGCATAGTGACATTGCCTTCTCTCTCACCCTACTCTAATAAGGCTTTAATATCTAGAGCTCATAGGTGGGAGATAAAGTATACATACTTACAAGACATTTATTGTATAGTCAAACCATGGATCCAAAGAAACAAGTCAATAAGTTTAATCAAGATGTGCATGTGTGGCGAATGAATGGTGTATGGTGATGATGGTGGTAACAGTGGTGAAAGTCTAATTCTACTTTGCTCTTTGAGGGGATACATACCTTCCTTGCTTTTTGAATAGTGAGGAGAATGAGATGCTCTTCATTTTCTTTCCTCTCAGGTGGGTATCTCATACCCCTAATTCTACTGTCGGACACTTGTCCATTTTTACCTCTCGTCTCACTTTTTCTTTTCTTTCGAGGTTCCGAGCACTTGCTCCTTTTTATTTCCTCGTATCTCTTTTTTTTAGAGCACTCATCTCTTGAGATAATATAGCAAGTGGTAGTAACAAGATAACTTGAGCATTTATTTCACAAGGGAAAACAGAAATATTTTTGGTTATTCTTTCCCGGGTTAGGAGTAGAATATTTTTAGGTGGTTCTGGAGATGTAAATGGATGGATATATGTGGATGGTACTTCCGGAATAGAAGTAGCATATATGAGTGAATGTGCAAGTGAAATCTGGATTTAACCACATGACAAGCTCCTAAGGGTCTACACAGCTTGACCACACTCAATGCTCATAAGTAGTAAATAGTAAATGTGTGGCTCAAAGTCTAGCAAGCATGTATATATGGGTGTGGTAGGAATTTAAACTCTCATCATACAGGAACTCATCATGCAATATTTTAAAGTTTTTCAAAGATAAAATTCTCCAGAATTCTAGCATCTCTAGGAACAGATAAATAGCAGCTCAACCTTCCCATATCATATCCGTTAACAACTTAGACTTCAAATCAAGTTTTCATCCCACAAGTTTAGGTCTAGAGCAAGCTTTAAATTATAACAGTTATGTCTAAACTTGAGAGAGAACTTAAAATGTGCAAATTAGGCAGAGCAACTATTCATCATAACCATGCTTGAGTTTTATTATTAAGATACAGATTAGCATAGCCACTTTATTTATTTATTAAACACACTAAGCAAAAGATATATATAAGCATAAAATCTTTATTTGGTTTTTCATAGTTTATGTATTTTAATATAGTATAATAATAAATATAGATAGAAAGATAGAAATACTTAGCGGGATAAATGGGGGTGCTCTCCCCCAAGGTGAATTTTGACGTAATTTCTCTTGATGTAGCTAGCAGGTGGTAGAGGTGTATTTGAAAGTCAGCAGCATTCTGACAGCATTTAGAATGTCCTCCGTCTGCTAGTCTTCTTGATTCTTAAATTCTCTTGGCAAGGCGTTCGGTGTTTTTAAGTCCTCCGAACGGGACTCTTCATTTTCTCAATTGTCCTGGGATTCGTTGGGTGGCGTAGTCAGTACTTCCGGCAGCGCCTCCTCTTCATGTATAATTATCTTCTCTTTCCATACCTGACTCGGTGCTACGGTCTCCTCTGGATAATTCTGTTTAAACTCTATGTCTTCTGACCTTACAACTTCTCCTTCATAGTCTGCCCATCCGTCCTTGATGATCTGCCTCCTCTGGTTGCGGTTGCGTCGTTTCGTTACCTGCTTAGATTCTTCAACGATATAGTTAGGGTCAGTAAAATAACGTCGTACCTTCTCTAAGGGGAAGTGCATATATACTTCTCCGGTTCCAATGTAGATGATTGCTTTAACGGTGCTGAGAAACGGTCTTCCAAGGATGATGGGTGGATCGTATTCATCTTCTCCCATGTCAATAACCTGAAAGTCTGTGTAGATAAAATGATCGTCTATTTTGATAGGGACATCAGTTACTGTTCCTTTAACTTCTCGAAATGTCTGATCTGCCATCTGGAGCTTAATGTACGTTGGTCTTAGGGGTATGGTTCCGAACAAGAGCCGATAGGTGACTGCGGCCATTATGTTGATGCCCGATCCGGTGTCGCAAAACGTCTTGTAGAAGTTGTATCCATTTATGGAGCAATAGATGCTTGGAATTCCTGGGTCGTCCTTCTTGGTCAAACACGGTGACTTAAGTTGGTGATCATGGCCTCCATGAACTACAGTGACCATCTTAGCTGACTCGGTCCACACTTGCTTGTTCCTGTTCCTCCTGTTGGTCCTCTTCCTTGATTCATGTCTGGATTGATCTGGAATTTGTGTAGTCTTGTTCCTGAAGAAAAATGTCTCCTTCCTCCCTTTGATGTAGAAACTGATCTTGGCAGCACTCGCGTAGATGATAGCTCCCGTGGTGTTCAAGAATGGCCTCCCTAAGATGATAGGTGCCCTCTCATCATTTCCGGTCTCTACTACTACGAAGTCTGCTGGGGCATACAAGGTACCAACTCGGACACAAAGGTTCTTCAATATTCCTTTTGGAAAAGTTATCATCTGATCTGCAAACTGCAAACACATGGTTGTCTCTAATAAAGGATATGTAAAGAATTTTTCATAGAGTACCCTGGATATAATGTTGACGCTAGAGCCAAAGTCACAGAGTGCTTCTGGGACGTCCACCATGCCGATGGAGATCGGGATGACGGGGCGTCCTGGATCACCTCTCTTGACCGACAGAAGGTCAGTAGTGAATTCAGTGACGGGGTTACTCCAATTACCTACATCAAACATGTCTACAAGATTTGCAGATTCTAATCCTTCCGGTTGTGATGGTATACCAGGGTTAGTAGCAGGAACAGCAGCAGCTATTTGATTTAACTGAGATTCAATCATTTTATTAAAGCTAATTTGATTCTTGATGGCAGTATAGAAATTATCCATTCTATTATTTATATTTTCTAGCATTTTATCATTAGATGCCAATTTCTTAGATAGGTTGTCTATTAGCTTTCCTTGATTATACACTAACTCTCTCGGAGGTGGAAAATTATTAGTATTGTTGTAAGAATTATTACCTTGATAATTACCTGAGTAGTTAGGTCTCTGTTGATTCCAACCTTGATTTTGTTGAGGACAGTTGTAGTAGTTGTTGTTTTTATTGTTGATGTAATTCACATCCTCAAGCATCTCAGGGCAGTGATTGCCTGAGTGTCCAGTGTCTCCACACTCCTCACAAGTCATGTGAGAGTCGTAGATGTGCATAACTTCTTTCTTATCTCCAGCTCTATCATCGAGCTTCTTCATGAGCAGGTCTAGCTTCGCAGACAGCATGTCTACCTACTTGAGCTGATGCATACCTCCACCTCTCTTGCATGTCTGGGTCCTCTCTTCATTCCAGCTTTGGTTGGACGCCATCTTTTCCACAAGAGCTGTGGCTTGTGGTATGGTGAGTGATAAGAATGCTCCTCCAGCTGCAGCATCCATGGTTTCTCGGGCACTGTTGCCGAGCCCATGATAAAACGTCTGCATCAATAGCCAACTCTCCATTCCATGATGGGGACATTCTAGGATGTAGTCTTAAAAGCGCTCCCATGCTTCTGGAATAGATTCATCATTTTGTTGCTGAAAACTTGTAATCTTCCCACGGAGAGCATTGGTCTTGCCCATAGGAAAGAACTTAGCCAGGAAGTTTGTTGAGCAGAGTGCCCACGTAGTATTCTTCTCCTTTGTAGCGTAGAACCACTGCTTCACTCTTCCTAACAGTGAGAATGGGAAGAGGCGAAGTAGTATAGCATCTTTGGAAACTCCTGATATGGTGAATGTGTTGCATATCTCCAGGAAGTGTTGTAGATGAGCACTAGCATCTTCGTGTGCCTTCCCACAGAACTGGTTGGATTGCATCATGTTGATAAGTCCAGGCTTGAGCTCAAAGTTGCCGTCGATCTCTGCAGCAGGTCCAGTGCGGATGTTGTCCGTAGTGGGAGCTGAGAACTCACGGATTGATTTGTTTGCCATGGCTTCGAACTCTGAAGACAAGTTCCGGTGATCTTCTTGATTGGATGAAGCTTCTTGCTGAAGTGTTGATGATCTCTTCTTTAGCTTGGCTCTAGTTCTTCTGAATAACGCTTCGGGATTGTCAACAAAATTTCCTGGAAGATGTCTTCTATTCATACATTCCCCTGCATAAGATAAAATAGAAAAATATCGGAGTAAAACTGTATAAAAGAATTGATAAGCTCAATCAGATTAGCGATGCGAATGATAACTCAAAATCCTTTATTCCATTCCAGATTATTAATCAACCTTCCCCGGCAACGGCGCCAAAAATGCTTGTTGGGTATTCTTAACATCATTACCAAAAGTAGACTAAGTTCTCTAAATCTAGTAACGGTGCCAAATATGTCAAACCTATCCCTCATACCACTTAAGCCAAGTTGTCATCCCCAGCATGACATGAGAGACGCGGTATTGAAATATGCAATTGCTCTTCTAAATAAATAATGAATGGGATCTGCAAGCGCACAGATTAATACCGATGTAGCATTTTAACCGGGAAGTATTCCAGGTATCGTTATTTATATTTTTACCACTGGGAAGGGATTAACAATCATCAATATTGATTACAGAATAGAATATGAGATTGAGTATCTATCATTGCATATGTAATTGAGAACAATTATCTAACTCTTTCATACAGAGATAAGTGTCACATAAAAGATATATGAAATAATGAATAGTGACAAGGATAATTAATCTGATCAGCCACATATAAATATGATAAGCACCTCAATTAGATACTCTAGAAAGTCATTAGCATGGTATTAGAACGAACTACAAGAATATTCCCTAAGTTATTCTCAACTATATAGTCTAGCATTATCATAATTAGTGCAAGCATACTTAGCAATCATTGTGAGACAAGATTACGCCCATGCATAGTGATATTAGCAAGGTAAATGAGAAACATAGCAATCACTCCCCTGTAATAATGTTGCTCTGCCAGCCCAATACACGAGAGGGGGACTATATAAGAATCAATGAAGCTGTCACTATCACGAACTACCCCACGATTTGGCATATTGGGTACAATCGCAGATAAATACGGTATAAGCACCACGCCTACTGTTGACGGTCCTTAATGCTCACATTTAACCATCAACTAATCATGGAAAAGGATCCAAATGCAACCAACACCTAGACTTAGGGTTTTATCTGACAGAATTCCACGAGTTTTGGTGTTTGTCTATTTCTGCAGGGGGTTATTAGGAAATATGAAAGAAAGGCCCACACGTCGGGTTTACATAGAGATATTAACGTGTCGCGCAATTTTCTATCATCTAGAAGAATCCAGAAGCCATGGGAACGAACGGGAAGGAAATCAGGCTCGGAGGCAGGGCGCCCGCCCAACTCTCCTGGGCGCCCGCCCAGCTACAGTGCCCAATCAGGACACGTTTCGCGGATTATGCTCCACCGACCTAAAGGATCAAGGAAAACCGTGCGATCAATGTCGGTTTGATCCGACGGCCCAGATTCACTTGAAGGGACTATAAAACCAGACCCCCTGGCCCCTGGAGATCATACCTCTTCTACAGAATCAAAGTTAGGGTTTCAATTCTTCATCCAAGTAGAGAGGACCCCTCTAGTTCTTCTAGTTCTACCTCTAGTTCATCTAGATCTAGTTCTAGTTCATCTAGTTCTAGTTCCTCTAGTTCTAGTTCTAGTTAGTTCTAGTTGTAATCTAGAAAATAGGGAGAGAGAAGAGGAGAGCGGAGGAGGAGCCGGATCTGTCGGATCTTCCTCAACATTGTATTTTTGCAGTAACTGGTTCGTTCTTCATCGTTCTCCAGGTTCTTCAATTCACAACTCCTGAGTTCTCTAATTACTTTTATTTACATTCAAGTTATTTATTGGATTCCCGCTTGCATGAAGTGCTCTAATCTTTGCAACATTAGAGTAGTAATTAATAGATTAGACGTGGTGTTTAGTCTTGCAATTACCTGGAATTGCACCCAATCCTGCGGATTGTTGTGGTAGAACTAGGGTAGTGATAGCCCTAACGGTCGACGTATTCCACCTCGTTCGGATCGGTGTTTGTAGGACCGTAGTCAGAGCTTCCTAGCCCCCTTCTCATCTCTTTTTGTTGTTAGAGTTCTGATGTCCCGATATAGATAATCTTGAAGTAATTTCTTGATTCTTAGATCAACTAGAGAACTCTCAGGAAACTTTCTCTCTTCCCACCAAAAATAATCATATAGTTATCCTTGGGCTATCTTGGATCTTAATTAGTACACTCACGTTCCCTGTGGAAAATCGATACTCTGGAATACTCCCGGGTGAAGGCTACATCGGTATCCGTGCGCTTGCGGATTTTTCTGTTTGCGTTTAAAATACCCAACAAGCTTTCTGGCGCCGTTGCCGGGGAACGGTAGCTGTGCTAGTTTCGAACCAAGTCGTCTGTGTATCCTTTTTCTTTTCCTTTTTTAACACACTCACCTTACCATTTTCACCACACCACATGGATTTCACTCCTATCTATAAATTCTTTGCTCCAAAGGGCGAGTTATTAGAGCCACCACCATCATCACATCCAATTCTTACAGATGGCTACGACCTCGGCCCTGATCTAATAACCATGATTCAGGAGCAACCCTTCTCTGGGCAAGTAGATGAAGATCCATACACCCACCTTAGAGAATTCGAGCAGTTGTGCTCTTGCCGATCTATTTCCGGCATGACACAAGAAACCCTTAAATGGAAATTATTTCCGTTCTCCCTTTTGGGAAGAGCCAAAAAGTGGTATGCTCATTCTGTAGGAGGCGTTAATGGAAATTGGGATGAACTTCGGGGCAACTTTTCTCTCGCTTTCTTCCCACTTTTTCGAATCGCTGACCTTATAATCGAAATTCTTACATTCAAACAAAGAGAGAAGGAAACTTTAGGAGCAGCTTGGGCTAGGTTCACAAGCCTTACCAATTCCGGTCCAAACCTTTCCTTGCCTGACCATGTACTGTACTACCACTTTTATCGTGGTCTAAGCAAGGAGGCTGCTCTTCACCTCGACATTGCTTCAGGAGGCTCATTCACACACAAACTCACAGAT
The DNA here is from genome assembly GCF_000003195.3 of Sorghum bicolor. Taxonomy (NCBI): domain Eukaryota; kingdom Viridiplantae; phylum Streptophyta; class Magnoliopsida; order Poales; family Poaceae; genus Sorghum; species Sorghum bicolor. Next base: position 38,269,449 of record NC_012876.2, on the reverse strand, counting down.
GAGGGGAGAGCTATCCTAGAAAGAATCCTTGAAAATACCCCTTACACAGGCATTTATGATGAGTTTCCTGAAGAAGAAAAATAAGTCGAGCCTGATCCTAAACCAAAAGATGAGGAACTTGCAACCGAGTTAGAAATTCCACCTAACCCACCTATTAATTTGGTTGTAGAGAAACCTCCTGATAAAGGAATGCAAAACCAACTAAGGGATGATGAACCACCACCTTTAGAGCATCCCTTTGAATTCGAGGAAGATCTTTTTGAAGATTATGGAAACACCTCGAATTTTCCTATCCAAACACGACCTCTAGCAAGGACCACTCAATCCATTCTAAGAGTAGAATCTGTTGACATAGAACACATCAAAAGCCTTTCGGCTATTCTGAGTTATGAATGGCTAACAGAAGCAGAGCTGTCTCTTGAGGTAGCTCGAATCATCACTCCTTCAACCATTCTTCTGTGCCAAATTAGAGGGTCCCCTAGGATGGTCCACTACGATCCATATGTTGGGATAAATGTTATTTCCAAGGAGTTAGCTGGCACTCTTTATCCCAACGAGTCCATAACCCCATCTCAAAAACTTTTACAAAGTCCATCTAGATTAATTCTAGAAAGCCATGGGGTATTAAGGGCAGTTCCTGTTAGAATCAAGGACTCTAGAATATGCCTAGATTTTCACATTTTTGACATACCGGAGATTCCTCTCTTGATTGGTAGACCAATCATGAAACTTCAACAAGGAACAACCACAACGAGGTCATTTAGACTTCAAGGTTGGGAATTCCACTATTGTTGTTCCTCTTGCTAGATCAATTAACACGATAGTGGAACCCAAACTTGACCGAGATCCTATTGAGGAGGTCTTAATGGTGACTCAAGAGGAGATGACCCAACCATTCTTTAATCATGAACACTTTGTTCAAGAAGAAGAAGAGTTGGTAGAACCCGTTGAGCTAGACAAAAATGAACTACCTTCACCTCCTTTGATAGAATTAAAACCTCTTCCTTCTGGCCTTAGATATGTCTTTTTGCACAACAACTCAAAAACTCCAGTAATTATCAGTGACAAGCTTTCCGATTATGAAACACAACAACTTGTCACTGTTCTTGAAAGGCATAGATCAGCATTCGGCTACTCTCTCGAAGATCTCACGGGCATTAGTCCCATTCTCTGCACTCATCGTATCCCTATTGATCCCAATTTTACACCTTCAAGGGAACCACAACGGAGACTTAACAATGCTATGCGAGAGGTTGTTAAGAAAGAGGTCCTCAAACTCTATCATGCTGGGATTATTTATCCTGTGCCACATAGTGAGTGGGTTAGCCCTGTCCAAGTAGTGCCAAAGAAAGGAGGAATGACGGTCGTTAGGAATGAGAAGAATGAACTCATCCCTCAACGAATTGTCACTGGGTGGCGTATGTGTATTGACTATCGAAAACTCAATAAGGCTACAAAGAAAGATCATTTTCCGTTACCCTTCATTGATGAAATGTTGGAACGGCTTGCAAACCACTCATTCTTTTGTTTCCTTGATGGTTATTCTGGATATCACCAAATCCCAATCCACCCAGATGACCAAGAAAAGACTACCTTTATATGCCCGTATGGAACTTATGCATACCGACGAATGTCGTTCGGATTGTGCAATGCTCCAGCTTCTTTCCAACGGTGCATGATGTCTATTTTCTCGGACATGATTGAGAAAATCATGGAGGTTTTCATGGATGATTTTACCGTCTATGGCAAAACCTTTGATCATTGTTTAGAGAATTTAGATAGAGTCTTGCAGCGATGTGAAGAAAAGCACTTAATCCTGAACTGGGAGAAATGCCATTTTATGGTTCAGGAAGGAATAGTGCTAGGACATAAAGTGTCCGAACGTGGTATAGAGGTGGACAAAGCAAAGATTGAAGTTATTGAAAAACTTCCACCTCCCACGAATGTGAAAGGAATCCGTAGCTTTTTGGGACATGCAGGGTTCTATAGACGCTTTATCAAGAACTTCTCTCAAATTGCTAGACCCCTAACTAGTCTCCTAGCTAAGGATGCACCTTTCATCTTTAGTGATGAGTGTCATGAATCTTTTCAAACTCTTAAGAAAGCACTCATCTCAGCCCCAATCATCCAACCACCTGATTGGAATCTTCCTTTTGAGATCATGTGTGATGCTAGCGATTTTGCGGTTGGTGCCGTTTTAGGACAAACCAAGGATAAAAAGCATTATGCCATATCCTACGCTAGCAAAACCTTGTCTGGACCACAGCTCAATTACACTACAACTGAAAAAGAGCTTTTGGCTGTTGTCTTTGCTATAGACAAGTTTAGATCTTACTTAGTGGGGGCAAAGATAATCATCTATTCAGACCATGCTGCTCTCAAGTACCTCCTCACTAAGAAAGATGCTAAGCCTCGTCTAATTCGATGGATTCTTCTTCTCCAAGACTTTGACATAGAAATCCGAGATAGGAAGGGAGTTGAGAATTCCGTAGCCGACCACTTGTCTAGGCTACAATATAAGGAAACACATGATGAGCTTCCCATAAATGACTACCTAAGGGATGACACCCTGCTTAAGATAACACATGCAGATCCATGGTATGCAGACATCGTAAACTTTATAGTAAAAGGCTATGTCCCACCTGGTGCAAACAAAAGGAAGTTGCTTCACGATAGTCGTTTCCACCTTTGGGGTGAGCCATATCTTTTCCGAGTCTACGCTGATGGACTCTTGAGAAGGTGTGTTCCTATGGCCGAGGCTACTCAAATTATGGAAAGATGCCATGCCTCGCCATATGGAGGACACTATGGAGCATTCCGGACACATGCTAAAATTTGGCAAAGTGGTTTTTTCTGGCCAACGATGTATGAAGATACAAAGGACTTTGTCAGGAGATTCCACCGATGTCAAAAACATGGGAATATCAACTCACGAAATGAAATGCCTCTCACAAATAATCTTCAAGTAGAACTTTTCGATGTATGGGGCATTGATTTCATGGGGCCATTCCCTATGTCCGGGAATTGCGAGTATATCTTAGTAGCTGTGGACTACGTGTCCAAATGGGTAGAAGCCCTACCTTGTCGATCAGCTGATTCAAAACATGCCAAGAGAATGTTCCATGAAGTAATCTTTCCTCGCTTTGGTATACCCCGGATAGTTATAAGCGATGGAGGTTCCCACTTCATCGACAAAATCTTCCAGAAGTACCTAGCCGATCATGGAGTTCGACACAATGTCGCAACACCATACCATCCTCAGACTAGCGGTCAAGCCGAAACATCTAACAAACAAATCAAAAATATTTTACAAAAGACCGTAGATGAGATGGGTAAGGGGTGGAAGGACAAACTTCCTGATGCACTTTGGGCATATAGAACTGCATTCAAAACACCCATAGGCATGTCACCTTATCAACTTGTATATGGAAAAACTTGTCACTTGCCTGTGGAAGTAGAGTTTAAGGCTCATTGGGCACTCAAGAAATGGAACATGGATCTCCACCTCGCTAGTGAGAATCGTCGGATGCAACTATCTGAGCTAGAAGAATGGAGAGAGAAAGCCTACCACAATTCAAGGATCTATAAAGAGAGAACAAAACGATGGCATGATAAGAGAATCAAGCACAAGGAGTTTAAGCCTGGAGATAAGGTTCTACTATTCAATTCAAGAGTTAAGCTCTTTAGGCATGGTAAGCTACGAAGTAAGTGGGATGGACCATACAAGGTTATTGACACTTCAACACATGGAGCCATTACCATCCAAGACGACATAGGTAACACTTTTAAGGTAAATGGTCAACGCTTGAAAATCTATCTTGAGCCACAAAACAACCTGGCAGAGGAGCTTGATGTAATTGAGTTTATAGAATTCTCATATTAAGCTCTCATAAGCTCTAGACAATTACCTAGCCCTTAACATGTTCCACGAGTTTTGTTGTCTATTTGGGTTGTGCAGGATTTTGAAGCTTAAGAAGAGTGAGACCGAACATGCAGGCCACAAGAGTGAACGACTATGTCAACATCCAGCTTGGGGGAGGCACTCCCACGTGTATCTAGATAAGTATTACTTTTCTTCCTTTGGTTTTATTTTCTAGTATTCGGAAATAAATAAATAAATAAAAATGCATAACCATGAAATCAAACAAAGTTTTTCTTTTGAGTAATATACAATAGTTTTGTGTAATCCTAAGTTTTAAATAAAAATAAAAAAGTTTGATTCAAGTCTAGGTAATTGACAAACATGATATAAGAAGGTCTGAGCTACTATTTAACTTGTTCCAAGTTTTGCTAGAGTTCTGGAGATTTTATCTTTTGAAAATCTAAAAATTCATAAAAAATATATGAGATCATAATACCTAGAGTCTTATAAGATATAAATATTAAAACTGTGGGCACTTGCTTTGTTCAAGCCATTGTTAATTCTTGTAGTTTTGGTTGAGAGAATTATCATGCTCCCAAGATCAAGATCTTTTTGTTCTAAAAATATAAAAGATTCACTCTTCCGAAGTATCATTGCGTTAGAGGCATGGGACTATGCAAAAATGTGGCTCGAAAAAAAAAGAGAGTGAGACGAGAGGTAAAAAATGGACAAGTGTCCGAAGTAGAATTAGGGGTACAAAGATACCCTCCTGAGTGGAAAAAAATGGACATGTGTCCGACAGTAGAATTAGGGGTACTTGCTGCCCACTTGAAAAAAAAGAGACTGAAAAAAAAGATAAAAAAAATGATAGCCCATGGTCCCTCTAATAAGCAATATGCCAGTAAGAGATGACAAACTTTTCAAAAAGGTCAAAGGTCTTGATCTAGGAGTATGACATTCCTCTCCCTTACTCCGAGCGTTGACATAGCAAAATGCAAAGTAAGTTTGCTAAAACTTTTAAAGCTCTACTTATATATATCTTTCGAGAAGAAGTCAAATGCCTCAGTTTTATTTTGCAGACTTATAAAAAAACTCCAGAGCAAAGGTAAGACAGAAGAACTTGAGACATAGTGCTTGACTTGATTGTTCTGTTTTTCAATCACTTAAGACCTTAGTGATAACTTAAAAACCCTATAGTAAGAGGCATAAAAGTAACCCCTGTTTTCTTGCTAATTTTAGTTTTGCTCAGGGACGAGCAAAGGTTAAGCTTGGGAGAGCTTGTTGACGATCCTTAATGCTCACATTTAACCATCAACTAATCATGGAAAAGGATCCAAATGCAACCAACACCTAGACTTAGGGTTTTATCTGACAGAATTCCACAAGTTTTGGTGTTTTTCTATTTTTGCAGGGGGTTATCAGGAAATATGAAAGAAAGGCCCACACGTCGGGTTTACATAGAGATATTAACGTGTCGCGCAATTTTCTATCATCTAGAAGAATCCAGAAGCCACGGGAACGAACGGGAAGGAAATCAGGCTCGGAGGCAGGGCGCCCGCCCAACTCTCCTGGGCGCCCGCCCAGCTACAGTGCCCAATCAGGACACGTTTCGCGGATTATGCTCCACCGACCTAAAGGATCAAGGAAAACCGTGCGATCAATGTCGGTTTGATCAGAAGGCCCAGATTCACTTGAAGGGACTATAAAACCAGACCCCCTGGCCCCTGGAGATCATACCTCTTCTACAGAATCAAAGTTAGGGTTTCAATTCTTCATCCAAGTAGAGAGGATCCCTCTAGTTCTTCTAGTTCTACCTCTAGTTAATCTAGATCTAGTTCTAGTTCATCTAGTTCTAGTTCTAGTTCCTCTAGTTCTAGTTCTAGTTAGTTCTAGTTGTAATCTAGAAAATAGGGAGAGAGAAGAGGAGAGCGGAGGAGGAGCCGGATCTGTCGGATCTTCCTCAACATTGTATTTTTGCAGTAACTGGTTCATTCTTCATCGTTGTCCAGGTTCTTCAATTCACAACTCCTGAGTTCTCTAATTACATTTATTTACATTCAAGTTATTTATTGGATTCCCGCTTGCATCAAGTGCTCTAATCTTTGCAACATTAGAGTAGTAATTAATAGATTAGACGTGGTGTTTAGTCTTGCAATTACCTGGAATTGCACCCAATCCTGCGGATTGTTGTGGTAGCCCTAGGGTAGTGACAGCCCTAACGGTCGACGTATTCCACCTCGTTCGGATCGGTGTTTGTAGGACCGTAGTCAGAGCTTCCTAGCCCCCTTCTCATCTCTTTCTGTGGTTAGTGTTCTGATGTCCCGATATAGATAATCTTGAAGTAATTTCTTGATTCTTAGATTAACTAGAGAACTCTCAGGAAACTTCATCTCTTCCCACCAAAAATAATCATATAGTTATCCTTGGGCTATCTTGGATCTTAATTAGTACACTCACGTTCCCTGTGGAAAATCGATACTCTAGAATACTCCCGGGTGAAGGCTACATCGATATCCGTGCGCTTGCGGATTTTTCTGTTTGCGTTTAAAATACCCAACACCTACACAATATCTATCATTTACCCATGGATCCGATGGATAAACGCTATACGATCCTAAGCATGTATATAGATCCAATCTAACTAAGCCAAGTACATAACTATGATAAACTAAGAACAATATAATCTTGAATATAAACAAGTAGAGCAAAGTCATAAGCAATATATTGAAGTAGAACAAAGTCATATTCATAATATGGAAGAACAAAGATGATTAAAAAGCAATTAGAAGCACAATTAGAGAATTACCAAGAATCCTCTTGACAGATCCGGAAACCAATCGAAGATTGACTCCTTCTAGTTCTAATCCTATGTAGCTATGCTAATCTAGATGTCTAATTGATGTGGTGGCTCTAATCTTGATCAGAGGCTTCTTCTCCCTTGAGAATAATGAATTAGGGTTGAGAGGCTCTCTCCACCAGGGGCCAGGGGGTCTAGTTTTATAGTCCCTTTAAGTGAATATGGGCCATTGGATCAAACCGACATAGATTGTATGGTTTAGATTCATCCTTTAGGTCGGTGGAGATCTCCCACGAAGCAGAGTCCTGATTGGACTCACGGAGGGGGCGGGCGCCCAGGGGAACAGGGCGAGCGCCCTGCCTCTGGCCCCGTTTCGTCTCCGCTTCGGTCTCGTGGCTTCTGGAGTCTTCTAGATGTAAGATAATTGTGCGGCACGTTAATATCTCTATGTAATCCCGACGTGTGGGCCTTTCTTCTGTATTTCTTGATAACCCCCTGCAGAAATAGACAAACAACAAAACTCATGGAATTCTGTCAGATAAAACCCTAAGTCTAGATGTTGATTTCATTTGGATCCTTTTCTTTGTTTATTTGATTATTAAATTTGATACTTAAGGACCGTCAACAATAGTGAGCAAGACAAAGTTGATGGATGATAAGTTCATGAGTGTAGCACTTATAACATTTGTCAGATCAGATCGCTCAACCTTATGGAAAGATAATCTATCTATGTATATGTCTTTTTCTTTATATCTCTCAAAGATTGAATGTGTAACATTTTAGCTCATATGATTAGGAGTGTGGGATCATGGAGGTAGTACTAGGAACAAAGATTAAAGGACTAAACATGCTGAATCAGTTGGGTTGGTTAATTTGGAGTTATAAATCATACATATTTGTCTCTTTATTTCTGTGAACGCCAGAACCAAGGAGAAGCTTATAAAAGTGATAGTCAGATATCTTAAGATGTTACCTTAATTGAAGAGTGATGGTACCATCTCACCTTGTAGAAGCTTCCCATTCGTAGGGGTTGTGTATCGTGTTTGTGGCACCCTCCATGGATCATCTCTTATGAGCTACGTCTTCCTTATGTAAATTGTTAAACTTCATGTGTCCCTCTCCTTGTCTCTAATGTGAGTTTATCTCAGGACTTCCCAGGTTGATATTGAAAGTTTTCCTACAGGGGTTAGTCCGACAAAATATACCAATATCTACTCAAGCCGTTTTTAGTTCAGTAACCAAACTAGACTCCATGTCTAATCAGATTAAGGAAGGCTATTTAACCTTAGCACCATGCTTAATTTAAATGCCAATGGAAGTATGTCGAGTACTTCCAAACCAACACTTGCTAGTTAATAGACAAAGGTAGCATGACAACATTTATAGAGATCTACTCAAGTGGAGATGAAGTAGTGTCCATGATTAGTATTTAACAAATTGAGCATGTCTCAAAGGTAGGGACAACCAGCATAGCAACATGGCAAAGGATGTTTTTATGTAAAGTACTCCCCCAAGCTTGAATTTTGCAAAATTCAAGTTTGGATGAATTTCAATGTTGTATGATGATTGGTTGGACATACCTTGAGCTTGTCATTCATCCAATCTTCTTGCTCCAATCCTGGAAAGGTTAGTGACAAGAATACCCAAAGGAATATTTTTACAATTATCCTTATATGCTCAATACACAAGGTAATGTTGTAAATAATTAAAAGCTCATGTTACGATCTAATTAGTGCTTATTTTAGGACACTAAGCTTGTCCTTGGGAAACCATCAATTTATGTCGGCGAAGTGGTTTCCCTTCCAACGCGGACCTATATCAAGATCAACTCAACGAGATCAGCAATATTTATTGTAGACATATGCGTCGAGAACCGCCCTTTTAAAGTTTTTATAAATAGAAAGGAAGAGGGGGTTGGAGATCTCAAATGTGGTGATGTTGGAGAGACCAATTGATGGGGAAGATGTTGCATATGAGCATGGAGTAAATGAAGTGGCTATGAAATAAATTCCATGCTCATTAATGTTATCTTCGTCTCCAATCTGAATGTTCGGAGTTTCTCTTGGATTGGTCTCACTTATGTCCTCTTCTATAGTTGCATGAATCCCATTTTCAAAGGGAGTCAAGAACTCACCATTTGAAATTGAGCCAAAGCCAGAATCCATTAAGGCTTCTTCCTTATCCATCCATTCTACACATTCTAGCCATTTAGAACTTGTGATCAAGAAAGGGGAGGTGTTAGAATTTTCTATATGGCTTAGCTCTCCTTCACTTGATATGTCATCCTCGACTTCTTCATAACAGGAACTAGGACATTCTCTAAGAGAACCATTATTGCAAGGACTTGGATTATCCCTTCTTGAAGGTTTCTTATGGAACCAAAAGTCTAAACCATCAGTATCTGAAACATTTAAGGTCGGAATTCCTTCCTCCCTTGAAGAATTTTGGGGTATTGATGGTTTAGGATCGATAGCTAAAGTTTGGGATTGAAGTGGTTGTGATGTGGCTATCGAAACTTCTTCTTCTTGTCTAGGAACTGGTTCTTTCTCTTTCTCAGGGATATAAAAACAAGGAGACTTTCCGCTCATTAAATCAATTAAATTCCAAGCTTCACTAGCGGATAGGTGGTGGAAAGATCCTCCAGAGGCTGCATGAAGGGTTTGCTTATTTTTGCTACTAAGGCCCTTAAAAAAGTGAAATAGAAGAACTTGTTCTGGAATAGAAAGCTTTGGGCTAGTGAGAGTAAGGTCAATAAAGCGGTCCCATGATTCGCCAACAGATTCTTCTTCTAATTGTCTGAAAGAAAGAATCTCGAGCCGAAGGTCTGCCACTTTGGAGATCGGAAAATATTTAGAGAGAAAACTATTGTATAGCTCCTTCCAATCTCCATGAGCACTTCCTATGTTGAGTTTATACCAATGTCTAGCTTTTCCCGTTAAAGAGAACGGAAAGAGCTTCCATTTAAGGGTCTCATCAAACATGCCTTCAATGCGAAGGAAGTCACAGACTCGATAAAACTCTCTTAGGTGCGTGTATGGGTTTTCCTCACCTTCTCCTGAGAAAGGTTGTTTTTGAAGAAATTCTATGTATTCCGGGCTTATCTCAAAACTAGATGTCATGATAGGCTTTGAAGATTTTGGTGGTTCGAGATGTGTGCCCATAGGTCTATTAAACTGATAGATAGACATGTTTGTATTCATTATAGACTAGAGATCAAGGATTAGATAAGAAGAAAGAATAGCAGAGATGAGGAAAAGGATAAAAGGAAAAATATTTTTTTATTATTTTTTTAGAAAATGATTAAGCTAGTTCGTAGTCAACTCAGCAACCGTCTCCCCAGCAACGGTGCCAAAAATGCTTGTTGACACTTGCTAACACCACTTGAATACTAGGTTGTCATCCCCAGCATGGCACTAGAGTGTACTATGGTATTTATACGCACACAGATAAATCCGCAAGCGGACGGATACCGTTGTAGCTTTTACCCAGTTAAAGGTTTTATCATATGCACAGGGAAACGGGAGAACCAACTACGCTCTAACTTAACCAAGATAGATAGATAAGTGTAAATAGGAAAGATTGTAGAATTGAATAAGAACAATATAAAAGGTAAGATAACAATGGGTAATAATAGGGGAATATAGAGTTGAGCAATCTAGTATACGAGCGATGGTAGCAGAATAGAGAGGATAACTATGGTTTCTCTACTTCAAAGGGGTATGTCTATGTCTGGGACGAACCACGTGATAAGAATACACCACAAAGGATGCTTATCCATAGGCCGATAAACCCTACCCGTCCTGCTAACAGGAGGTGGACTACAGGGGACCAACGTAACTGTCACCTACGCGGCCTACCACACGATCCAGCTAGACAGGGGATATCCACAAGTAATCTAGGTCTAAGCAACACGCTTACACCTATACTACAACTCTAACCATATAGGGTCCTATAGATTAGAAGTACTCAAAAGAGTTGTGAACCAGAACATACATGATTAGTAATTGCATAATGAATTAGAAGTAGATTACCAGAGTCATCCCATGAGCAAGCTTGATTAGAGCTTGATCATGGCGAAGTACAACCGGAGGAAGAACCGATAGGCCGGCCTCTCCTCCAATCCTCCCTCGCTCTCCATCTCGCTACTATCCAGATCTACTCTAGTTTAGAGATGAGAGGAGAGCTCTCATCTCCAAACCCTAGCTTTTGCTCTGTCTATGAATAATGAATAGGGATCAAGGGGTGCCTCCTCCAGGGGCCAGGGGTCTTCTTATATAGTCCCCTCAAGTGAATCTGGGCCGTCGGATCAAACCGACATTGATTGAATGGTTATTCTTGATCCTTTAGGTCGGTGGAGCATAATCCCCGAAGCGAGTCCTGATTGGACTCTAGGACAGTGCGGGCGCCCAAGGGGGGAGGGCGGGCGCCTTGCCCCCGAGCCCGCTCGGCCTCCCGTTCATTTCCGTGGCTTCTGGAGTCTTCTAGATGATAGAAAATTGCGAGGCACGTTCATATCTCTATGTAAACCCGACATGTGGGCCTTTCCTCCATATTTCCTGATAACCCCCTACAGAAATAGACAAACACCAAAACCCTAAGTTTAGGTGTTGGTTGTATTTGGATCCTTGTCTTTGTTTATTTGCTGATTATATTTGGTACTTAAGGACCGTCAACAACTATACCTTCCTGAACCATAAAATGGCATTTCTCCTAGTTCAGGATTAAGTGCTTTTCTTCACATCGCTGCAAGACTCTATCTAAATTCTCCAAACAATGATTGAAGGTTTTGCCATAGACGGTAAAATCATCCATGAAAACCTCCATGATCTTCTCAATCATGTCCGAGAAAATAGACATCATGCACCGTTGGAAAGAAGCTGGAGCATTGCACAATCCGAACAACATTCGTCGGTATGCATAAGTTCCATACGGGCATATAAAGGTAGTCTTTTCTTGGTCATCTGGGTGGATTGGGATTTGGTGATATCCAGAATAACCATCAAGGAAACAAAAGAAAGAGTGGTTTGCAAGCCGTTCCAACATTTCATCAATGAAGGGTAATAGAAAGTGATCTTTCTTTGTAGCCTTGTTGAGTTTTTGATAGTCAATACACATACGCCACCCAGTGACAATTCGTTGATGGATGAGTTCATTCTTCTCATTCCTAACGACTGTCATTCCTCCTTTCTTTGGCACTACTTGAACAGGGCTAACCCACTCACTATGTGGCACAAGATAAATAATCCCAGCATGATAGAGTTTGAGGACCTCTTTCTTAACAACCTCTCGCATAGCATTGTTAAGTCTCCGTTGTGGTTCCCTTGAAGGTGTAAAATTGGGATCAATAGGGATACGATGAGTGTAGAGAATGGGACTAATGCCCGTGAGATCTTCGAGAAAGTAGCCAAATGCTGATCTATGCCTTTCAAGAACAGTAACAAGTTGTTGTGTTTCATAATCGGAAAGCTTGTCACTGATAATTACTGGAGTTTTTGGGTTGTTGTGCAACAAGACATATCTAAGGCCAGAAGGAAGAGGTTTTAACTCTATCAAAGGAGGTGAAGGTTGTTCATTTTTGTCTAGCTCAACAGGTTCTACCAACTCTTCTTCTTCTTGAACAAAGTGTTCATGATTAAAGAATGGTTGGGCCATCTCCACTTGAGTTAGCATTAAGATCTCCTCAATAGGATCTGGTTCAAGTTTGGGTTCCACTATCGTGTTAATTGATCTAGCAAGAGGAACAACAATAGTGGAATTCCCAACCTTGAAGTCTAAATGACCTCGTTGTGGTTGTTCTTGTAGAAGTTTCATGATTGGTCTGCCAATTAAGAGAGGAATCTCCGGTATGTCAAAAATGTGAAAATCTAGACATATTCCAGAGTCCTTGATTCTAAAAGGAACTGCCCTTAATACCCCATGGCTTTCCAGAATTAATCTAAATGGACTTTGTAAAAGTTTTTGAGATGGGGTTATGGACTCGTTGGGATAAAGAGTGTCAGCTAACTCCTTGGAAATAACATTTATCCCAACATATGGATTGTAGTGGACCTTCCTAGGGGACCCTCTAATTTGGCACAGAAGAATGGTTGAAGGAGTGATGATTCGAGCTACCTCAAGAGATAGCTCTGCTTCTGTTAGCCATTCATAACTCAGAATAGACGAAAGGCTTTTGATGTGTTCTATGTCAACAGATTCTACTCTTAGAACGGATTGAGTGGTCCCTGCTAGAGGTCGTGTTTGGATAGGAAAATTTGAGGTGTTTCCATAATCTTCAAAAAGATCTTCCTCAAATTCAAAGGGATGCTCTAAAGGTGGTGGTTCATCATCCCTTAGTTGGTTTTGCATTCCCTTATCAGGAGGTTTCTCTACAACCAAATTAATAGACGGGTCTGGTGGAATTTCTAACTCGGTTGCAAGTTCCTCATCTTTTGGTTTAGGATCAGGCTCGACTTCTTTTTCTTCTTCAGGAAACTCATCATAAATGCCTGTGTAAGGGGTATTTTCAAGGATTCTCTCTAGGATAGCTTTCCCCTCATTTGTGAGTTTGTGTTAATGAGCCTCCTGAAGCAATGTCGAGGTGAAGAGCAGCTTCCTTGTTTAGACCATGATAAAAGTGGTAGTACAGTACATGGTTAGTGTTGACACTTACTAACACCACTTAGATACTAGGTTGTCATCCCAGCATGGTGCCAGAGTGTACAAAGGTATTTATGAATATGGAGGCTCTCTAGAAAATAATCTATTCTATCCGCAAGCGCATAGATAAAATACCTCATTGTAGCATTTCACCAGGAAAGTATTCCAGGTATCGTTATTTATAATTTTGCTTAAGAGAACAGTGGAGATGAAGATAAGGATAAAATCTATCAAGGCATAGACTAGAGATAAACTTGCAAGAACATGATCACTAATGAGGAACTCGTCACACAGTCACTTACTTTGACAGGGGGTAAGCCATAATAATAATGATAATGAAATATAAGCACATGGGTAAATAACACAACGATTAGAAAATAGACTACTCCTCATTTAATTATCAAATAAACAAAGAAAAGGATCCAAATGAAATCAACATCTAGACTTAGGGTTTTATCTGACAGAATTCCACGAGTTTTGGTGTTTGTCTATTTCTGCAGGGGGTTATCAGGAAATAAGGAAGAAAGGCCCACATGTCAGGATTACATAGAGATATCAACGCACCGCGCAATTTTCTACCATCTAGAAGACTCCAGAAGCCACGGGAAGGAAGCGGAGGCCGAAAGGGGCCAGGCCCAGGGCGCCCGCCCTGAGGACCTGGGCGCCCGCCCCCCTCTGGACTCCGTTCCGGACTCTCTTCGCACACGACGTTCCACCGACCTATTGGATCCAGAATAACATAGTACCACCTCGCCTATCGACCCAAAAACGCATAGAAGGGGAGGACTATATAAGGAGACCCCCTCTGGCCCCTGGAGAAGACAAGAAATTATCATAGAGATTGAGGGGTGCCCTCGAAGGAAAACCTCTTCTCTAAATAATATTTCTTTTTAGGCTTAGCAACCAATGTAAAGTAGAAATAGATCTTCTAGTTTCTACTAGATTGAGAGAGATAGAGTGGAGGTGTGGATCGGAGGAAGGCCGGCCTGTCGGTGTCTACTCTGAGTTGTACCTACGGGATCAAGTCTCCTAACCCGAGGCTTGCTTCTAAGATTCTTCAGTAATTCGACTTCTAATACTAGTAAGTTCTTACTTTATTGTTCTTTGGTTTATGAGTTTACTTTAATCCTCTTCCGGTTGAGTATTAGAGTAATCACTTGTTAGCGTAAACGTGGTGTTTAGGCTAGGGTACTCATAGATATCCCCTGACTAGCTGGACCGTGGTAGTAGCGAGGAACGTGACATTTCCGAGTTACCTTTGCAGATCACATCTCGTTAGCAGGACGGGTAGGTTTATTGGTGCGGGTCGAACATCCTTTGTGTTGTCTAGATTCCGTGAGCCTCCCCAATAGAACAGTAGATCATCCTTACCAAGGTTAGAACGAGACTACGGTTGCAGTCTTCTCTATACATCACTCACATCGAGAGACATTCTTTGTAGCCTAAAGGGGTAGTAGCAATAGATTTGGTTAGTCAGATGCACCCTTTCTCCCAGTGGTAAAAATATAAATACGATAACTCTGGATAACCTCTCGGGTGAAATGCTCACCGATATCCGTGCGCTTGCGGATCATTTTCTAATTGCGTTACCAAATATCAACAAGCATTTCTGGCGCCGTTGCCGGGGAGAAAGACGGTTTGCTGAGATAACTTTGAATCTTGCTATTATCTTGTATTATACTTTTATACTTTTATTCTTTTATCTTTTTATTTTTATCTTTATGGATAACTCAAATTCCATACCTATTAATAAATTCTTTGCACCTTCGGAGACCAACCATAGACCATGGGAGTCAACACGTCCTGCCCCTAATTATGATCTGTGTCCGGAGTTGATTGCAATAGGTCAAAACCAACCCTTTTCTATAGCCGAGGTCCTATCTTTTAATCAAAAAGATAATGCACTTTTAGCTACACCTAGGGAATCTATTAATCTTTCTATAAATTCTGGTTTAGACCTAGCCCTACAAGACCATGTTTTTCCTAGATATTTTCACATTGGTCTTAATCATATAACCTTTGGTAGAGTCCTTCTTTCTTTATCTATTAGTAAAGGAAGGTATGTCTTCATTTGTGGACATCCTTCTTGTACTAGTCTTCATAGAAAAATCTTAGAGATAGAGAAGGAATCATCTCCCAGACGAGGAAAGGAAGTTTCAATAGCCGATTTCCAAACATTTCAATCCCATGATTCGGCTATCCATCCCATCCTTGAGCTTAATAAATTCTACTATGCTCTTTCTCTTAAACCTCCCGATAATCCTATGAATTTCTCTAGACATCCCCTGCATAAGAAGGAGGATCGAGAAGAGCAACATCAATGGCTAGAGGGCATTAAAAATCCATGTGCTATCACCATTGAATGGATAGATAAAACAAACTTGAGAGACAATCCTAGAGGAATTTTTAGCATTCATGAAGAATCATCCTTGGAGTTTGAGAATGAGAGAAACAACAGTGAGCATGGAAGTTATTTCATAAATACCTTACCCAGTCCTTGATCATATAAAACATCTCTCCAATCAATTAGTCTCTCCATCCTTATCACATTTGAGATCTCCAACCCTCTCTTCTTTTCTATTTATAAAAACTTTAAAAGAGCGGTTGTCGATGCATATGTCTATAATAAATATTGCAGATCTCGTTGAGTTAATTGATGGTTTCCCAAGGACAAGCTTAGTGTCCTAAAACAAGCACTTCTAATTATTTGGAACATTGCCTTGTGTATTGAGCATATAAAGATAATTGTAGAAATATTCCTTCGGGTATTCTTGTCACTAACCTTTCCAGGATTGGAGCAAGAAGATCGGATGAATTACAAGCACAAGGTATGTCCAACCAACCATCACACAACATTGAATTAAATTCATCCAAACTTGAATTTTGCAAAATTCAAGCTTGGGGGAGTACTTTACATAAAAACATCCTTTGCCATGTTGCTACGTTGGTTGTCCCTACCTTTGAGAGATGCTCAATTTGTTAAGTACTAATTACACTACTTCACCTCCACTTGAGTAGATCGCTATAAATGCTCTCATGCTACCTTTATTTGCTTTAGTATATGTCTAGGTTTGGAGTAGTTTCATTTATCTCTTAAATCAAGCATGGTGCTTAGTTTAGGAATGATGATCTTACTTCCAAAGGATTTTTAAATTAAGCATGGTGCTTAGGTTAAAATGCCCTCCTAAATCAAATTAGACATGGTGTCTAGGTTGATTTTTGAGCCGATAGTATGCTATAGTAGATATGGGATATTTTGTTGGACTAACCCCTGCAGGAAAACTTTCAATATCAACCTGGGAAGTCCTAAGATACAAACTCATTGGAGATAAAGGAGACACATGAAGTTTAACAATTTGCACAAGAGGGACATAGCTCATTCATCATAAAGAGATGATCCATGGAGGGTGCCACAAACACGATGCACAATTGCTACGAATGGGAAGCTTCCACAAGGTGATACTATACCATCACTCTTCAATTAAGGTAACATCATAAGGTACTTGACTATCGCTTTTATAAGTTTCTCCTTGGTTCTGGCATTCACATAAAATAAAGAGACAAACATGTATGATTTGTAGCTCCAAATTAATCAACCCAATTAATTCAACATGTTTAGTCCTTTAATCTTTGTTCTTACGTACTACCATCGTGATCCCACACTCCTAATCATATAAGCTAAAACATTGCGCATTCAATCTTTGGAAGATATAAACAAAACATAAATATAGATAGATTATCTTTCCATTAGGTTGAGCCATCTGATCTAACAAATGTTTTAAATGCTACACTCATGATCCATCAACTTTGTCTTGCTCACTATGCTTAAGGTTGGAAAAGAACAAATACACTTTTGGTTCTGTTGGTGTTTTTCACCAACAGGGCCCATGCACTTGATCTCTGCCTTGTCTCTATAAATAGGTACACTTCAAACAAAACATGGAGGAGTTTTACAACTCCCAAATTCCACCAAGTGAAGAACCGGGATCTACGAGCACAAACACAATGGAGATCAGACACTTAGTTTCCCAAAGGAAATATTGAAGAACCTCTGTGTTCGAGTTGGTACCTTGTACGCTCCAGCAAACTTCGTGGTGATAGAGACTGGTACTGAGGAGAGGGCACCCATCATCTTAGGGAGGCCATTCCTAAACATTCCTAAACACCAGAGCTGTCATCTACGCTAATGCTGCCAAGATCAGTCTCTACATCAAGGAGAAGAAGGAGACTTTCCTTTAAGAACAAGACTACACAAACTTCAGAGCAATCCCGACATTAACCAAGGAAGAGGACCAACAGGAGGAACAGGAACAAGCAAATGTGGACCGAGTCAGCTAAGATGGTCACTGCAGCTCAAGGAGGTCAAGATCGTCGACTCAAGTCACCTTTCTTGATCAAGAAGGACAACCCTGGTGTTCCAAGAATCGAATGCATAAACAATGCATACTCTTTTTAGAAGACACTCTACGACACCGGATCTGACGACAACATGATGGCCGCAGTCACTTATTAGCTCCTGCATGGAACCATGCCCCTACAACCAAGATACATTCAGCTTCAAACAATTTTCAGGTCATTGACATAGGAGAAGACAAGTATGATCCACCCACCATCCTTAGAAGACCGTTCCTCAACACTATCAAAACCATCATCTATATTGGAACCGGAGAAGTCCACATAAACTTCTCCTCTGAGAAGGTACGCCACTACTTTAATAATTCTAACTATATAGTTGAAGATTCTAAGCAGGTCAAGACAAGAAGAAGATAACGCAACCGCAACCAGAGGAGGCAAATCATCAAGGATGGATGGGCAGACTACGAAGGAGAAGTGATAAGGACTGAAGACATACAACTTGAACAGAACTGTCCTGAGGAGACCGTAGCACCGAGTCAGGTGTGGAAAGAGAACATAGTTATACACAAAGAGGAGGCGCCACCGGAATCACCAACTACGCCACCTAGCGAATCCCAGGACGACTGAAAACACAAGGAGTCTCATTCGGAGGACTTAAAAACACCGAACGCCTTGCCAAGAGGTAAACTTGGTAGTTATCCTTTTCCTTTTAATTATTTAAAATAGTTTGCTTAGTTAATCAGGTTCATGTTATCTTAAAAAGAAAATAAAAATGTTAAAAAACAGTAAGCCCCATGTGAGTATACGAGTGGCATAAAACCCATAAGTACATTCACTGTGGTGGCGTAAAAATAAAATAAATATATTCTTGTCCTATAAATATAAAAATATAAAAATAAATTTACGATCCTACTAAAGAGAGTAACATTTATTGAGGAGGCTCAACATGATAAAGGCTAGATATCTATGCTAACACTTAACCAGTTCCACAAAGCTTTGTTGTCTATTTGAGCTCCACAGAATTCAGGGATCAAAGAAGACTAGCAGACGGAGGACATCCTAATCGTTGCCAGGGTGCTGCCGACTTTCAAATACACCTCCACCACCTGCTAGCTACATCAGAAGAAATTACGTCAAAATCCAGCTTGGTGGAGAGCACCCCCATTTATCTCGATAAGTATTTTAATCTATCTTTATACTTATACTATATTAGAATATAAATACACATAACTATGAAAAACCAAATAAAGATTTTATGCTTATATATATTTTGCTTAGTGTGTTTAATAAATAAATAAAGTGGCTATGCTAATCTGTATCTAATAAAACTTAAGCATGGATATGATGAATAGTTGCTCTGCCTAATTTGCAAATTTGAAGTTCTCTCTCAAGTTTAGATATAACTGTTATAATTTAAGGCTTGCTCTAGACCTAAACTTGTGGGATGAAAACTTGATCTGAAGTCTAAGTTGTTAACGGATACGATATGGGAAGGTTGAGCTGCTTTTTATCTGTTCCTAGAGATGCTAGAATTCTGGAGAATTTTATCTTTGAAAATCTTTAAAATGTTGCATGATGAGTTCCTGTATGATGAGAGTTTAAATTCCTACCACAGCCATATATACATGCTTGCTAGACCTTGAGCCACACATTTACTATTTACTGCTTATGAGCATTGAGTGTGCTCAAGCTGTGTAGACCCTTAGGAGCTTGTCATGTGGTTAAATCAAGATTCACTTGCACGTTCACTCATACATGCTACTTCTACTCCGGAAGTACCATCCACATATATCCACTCATTTCCATCTCCAAAACCACCCAAAAGTATTCTACTCCTAATCCGGGAGAGAATAACCAAAAATATTTCTGTTTCCCCTTGTGAAATAAATGCTCAAGTTATCTTGTTACTACCACTTGCTATATTATCTCAAGAGATGAATGCTCTTAAAAAAAGAGAGAGAAAAAGAAAATAAAAGATACGAGGAAATAAAAAGGAGCAAGTGCTCGGAACCTCGAAAGAAAAGAAAAAGAAGAGCATCTCATTCTCCTCATAAAGTTTCAAAAGCAAGGAAGGTATGTATCCCCTCAAAGAGCAAAGTAGAATTAGACTTCCACCACCATTGTTATCACCATCATTACCATACACCATTCATTCACCACACATGCACATCTTGATTTGGCTTATTGATCTGTTTATTTGGATCCATGGTTTGACTATGCAATAAATGTCTTGTAAGTATGTATACTTTATCTCCCACCTATGAGCTCCAGATATTAAAGCCTTATTAGAGTAGGGTGAGAGAGAAGACAATGTCACTATGCTTCATACCACAAATACTACACATCTTGAGAGAAGGCATATACCATCACTGCCTTGGTAAGGATCCAAAAATACCACAAAAGAGAGACCTGAGAGAATCATACAAGGAATTTCTGAGTTTTATTTGAAAATCTGCAAAAACCCCAGAGCTATAGCTGATCAAGAATAAGAGACATGGCACTTGGCTAGACTGTTCTATCTTTTAACCACTCAAGACAGAAGTAACGGTTACAAGTCCTATGGTGTAGGTAAAGTAAGTAAGTTTTAAGTCTTAACAGTTTATTCTAACTCAGAGATGAGATCTTGCTTAAATACGTGTGTACTTCTAAGAAATGAAACCACTGCAGAAACTCTTGAGTTCATCCTTGCTCAGGGACGAGCAAGAGGTAAGCTTGGGGGAGTTTGTTGACGGTCCTTAAGTATCAAATTTAATTATCAAATAAACAAAGAAAAGGATCCAAATGAAATCAACATCTAGACTTAGGGTTTTATCTGACAGAATTCCACGAGTTTTGGTGTTTGTCTATTTCTGCAGGGGGTTATCAGGAAATAAGGAAGAAAGGTCCACATGTCAGGATTACATAGAGATATCAACGCACCGCACAATTTTCTACCATCTAGAAGACTCCAGAAGCCACGGGAAGGAAGCGGAGGCCGAAAGGGGCCAGGCCCAGGGCGCCCGCCCTGAGGACCTGGGCGCCCGCCCCCCTCTGGACTCCGTTCCGGACTCTCTTCGCACACGACGTTCCACCGACCTATTGGATCCAGAATAACATAGTACCACCTCGCCTATCGACCCAAAAACGCATAGAAGGGGAGGACTATATAAGGAGACCCCCTCTGGCCCCTGGAGAAGACAAGAAATTATCATAGAGATTGAGGGGTGCCCTCGAAGGAAAACCTCTTCTCTAAATAATATTTCTTTTTAGGCTTAGCAACCAATGTAAAGTAGAAATAGATCTTCTACTTTCTACTAGATTGAGAGAGATAGAGTGGAGGTGTGGATCAGAGGAAGGCCGGCCTGTCGGTGTCTACTCTGAGTTGTACCTACGGGATCAAGTCTCCTAACCCGAGGCTTGCTTCTAAGATTCTTCAGTAATTTGACTTCTAATACTAGTAAGTTCTTGCTTTATTGTTCTTTGGTTTATGAGTTTACTTTAATCCTCTTCCGGTTGAGTATTAGAGTAATCACTTGTTAGCGTAAACGTGGTGTTTAGGCTAGGGTACTCATAGATATCCCCTGACTAGCTGGACCGTGGTAGTAGCGAGGAACGTGACATTTCCGAGTTACCTTTGCAGATCACATCTCATTAGCAGGACGGGTAGGTTTATAGGTGCGGGTCGAACATCCTTTGTGTTGTCTAGATTCCGTGAGCCTCCCCAATAGAACAGTAGATCATCCTTACCAAGGTTAGAACGAGACTACGGTTGCAGTCTTCTCTATACATCACTCACATCGAGAGACATTCTTTGTAGCCTAAAGGGGTAGTAGCAATAGATTTGGTTAGTCAGATGCACCCTTTCTCCCAGTGGTAAAAATATAAATACGATAACTCTGGATAACCTCCCGGGTGAAATGCTCACCGATATCCGTGCGCTTGCGGATCATTTTCTAATTGCATTACCAAATATCAACAGAGAGGCCTTGATTATATAGTCCTTTCAAGTGAATTTGGGCCGTCGGATCAAACCGACATTGATCGCATGGTTTTCCTTGATCCTTTAGGTCGGTGGAGCATAATCCGTGAAGTTGGACGTGATTGGCCCCGAGGCCAGGGCGGGCGCCCAAGGGGGGAGGGCGGGCGCCCTGCCCCCGAGCCTGTCTGGTCTCCCGTTCGTTCCCGTGGCTTCTGGACTCTTCTAGATTAAGGAAAATTTTGCGGCACATAATTATCTCGTTGTAAACATGACATGTGGGCCTTTTCTCCATATTTTCTGATAACCCCCTGCAGAAATAGATAAACACCAAAGCTCGTGGAATTCTGTTAGATAAAACCCTAATTCTAGATGTTTGGTGCATATTGATCCTTTTTCATGTTTAGTTGATGGTTAAATTTAGTACTTAAGGACCGTCAACAAACTCCACCAAGCTTACCCTTTGCTCGTCCCTCAGCAAACAGCTAAACTCAGATGGATCAGGAGTTGCTTCGATGTTTTCTTTCCTGACAGGCACACATGCTTTCATATAAAATTCTTCTAGATTAGAGTGAAGTGTCATGGAGCTTAGTACCTGCACTTGAGTCTTAAGTAGTCGAAAGACAAAATAATTAAGTCAAGCACCATTCCTCCTGTCTATACTTCACCTTTGTTCTGGAGTTTTGCATAAGTTTTCAAAAATAAAACTCAAAGTTCACAGCTATGATTCTCTCAAGTCTCTCTATATGTGGTATGTAACACCCAGTGTTATGGTTGCATTGATCATGTGCATAGCATGAGCATCATCATCCACCCAAAGCATATCATAATCATCATCTATCTTGAGCCATGTCAATCTTTGCAAAATTGTGTTTTGAATTGCTTAAATAGGCTTCCTATGCTTATGTTGGAGTGAACCATGCTTGTGTTTGTGCTCTATGCTTTGGTAATTAGTTTATCTAGGCTTAACTTAACCTTGGGAACAATTTCATGTTGATCACTTCTCCAAAATATGCCTTTAATTCATACTTGTGTAAATAGGCCCTAGAAACCTCTTTTGCTTAGGCTTTAAAAAAATGTTGCATAAAATGTTTGCATGTCAAAACTTCCTACAGCAAAGTTGTAGAAAATTTTATAAGGAACAAAAGTTGTTTTATGGCCATCTCATGAAAATGATCACAAATAGCTCAAAAGTGACCCACAAGGCAGATTTGGGGCTGTTTCCAACACTTAGAAAAATTTCTGTCTTGGAACGAAACCAGTTTGCTCGATCGATTTTGGAAACTCTATAGCTCTCAATCCAGGCCGATCTAGCTTTTGCTCCAGTTGGCAGAGTTGTAGATCTCATCTAGTACTCCAACTTTGTCAACTACGTCATCTCCTGGTTCGCGCTGGTTTAGGAGATAATCGTCGTCAAAGTACCTCTGTCAGTCAGCCATCGCTTTGTCTGAATCGAAATGGAGCTTGCCGACGTGGCCGACCGGCGGCAGAGCAACGGCGACAGTTGTCGCCCGTACGCCGTTTCCGGCCCCGCTTGTCAGCTCTCATCGCGTGCATGAAGTCCACGGCGTCGCCCCGCGTAGAGTGGACGCGTCCACTTCCTCTCTGCCTCACCCCTCTCGCCAGAAACGCGGCCGCCGTGAGCTCTCCGTCGCGAGCGAACTCCGGCGAGCTCGCGCGCGTTCCTTGCTGCGCCATTGCTCCCCAAACTTCACCCAAAGCTCCGTCGTGACCCGCTCTCCATTCTCCACCCACCACCTCGCCGTGAAATCCACCGGTGGGCCGCCATTCCCTTCTTCCCCCAAATCGGGTCGCCGTGACCATCTTTTCCGACGAGCCCAATGCCGAGCCCTGTGAAGCCTCTCGTCGTCTCTGGTTAGGTCCTAGAGGTTGCTTAGGTTTCTAGCTTGCGTTTGCGCCACTTGGTGGACGCTCTATCGAGCTCTCCGTCGCCGGACACGATGCGCAGCGCCGCCGTGTTTCCGCCGGAGATGAGCGCTCTCGTGGCCAGCGTGTTCCACGAGGTTTCAAGCCAAGCCGCGTACCTAGGAAGCTCCGCCGTAGTTCGCTAGTGCTGTAGAAGGTCTTAGGTCGCGCTCTACCGGCCTGAGGGCTCCGGCGTAACGCCGAGCACCTCCGCCGAGCCGCCATCGTCGACGGTGAGGCCCTTCCGGTGGCTCCGCCGTGGGAAAAGTGGGATCAATCGAGTCGCTAGAGTCTGGGGATCACGTTGGTGCCCTTGGTTTGGCCGGAGACCTCGCCGTCGCGGAGAAATCGCCGGCGAAAGTCGCCTCGGCCGTGAGGAAGAAGAACCTGACAGCTGGGACCCACTGTCAGCGTCACTCTCCTTCCCTCCTTTTCTTTTATTCAAAATCCTAATTTTTGGCTTTCTTGCAAAAATCATATCTCCTGTTTCTGAGATCCAAAAATTGTGAAACCAATTTTGTGGTATTCCTTGAGATGGCTAGTTTTTAATAAAAATATAAAATGAACCATGTTTTCTGGGAAAATATTTATTAAGGATTTAATCTTGTTACTCATGGATAAATTAATATCTCTTGCTATACTGTTTAGTTTGCCATGAAAATTTTATGGTAGCCTCTGTGTGATACTAGAATGTTATGATACATATTTCATTATTTTTGGATTAATGCAACTTTGATATGTAATTTATGATTGAAATGTGGCTTGTTTCCTTGATTAAATTATATAAAATAATTGGTACTTATGCTGGTGCTCTACTTTGGTAGTAAACCTGTTTATGGCATTCCTCATGTGTAAATAATCTGAAATCTGTTGTTTGGCAATATACAAGTCATGTTTTCCAATTTATGAAATAAGCACCTAGCTACATGTTAAATACATATCTTTAATTTGGTATGTGCAATTGCTGTCAAATTTTTATGGTGATGCTTTGATGCTTTACTTGTGTTCCTGTAATTTTTGTAGATTTTTCTGAGCACTTTGACTAGGCATATTGTAATTATGCTTCTTTCTAGAAGTAATTAATAAATGCCTTGTTAAGTATATGTATGAGGGTCATCATCTGATGTTCTGGTAACCTTGTGATATGCTTGTGCTCATAAGCCATGTGGTTGGCATGGTTTGTGTTTTGGTTATGTTATCAAATAATTAATTAAAGGGTCAAAAGCTGTTCTGGACAGCAAGGAAGTGATTTAACTTTTGCTTAATGATAACTTGGCTTTCTGTGAAACTTGTTTGAATCAAAGTTGTTGTAAACTTATTGAACTAGCTGTGGTTTAAGTTTGAGGTCATTTGGCCAAGTAGTTTAAAAGTTATAGCTGTTCCAAGTTGGGTTCTAGAAATAGGTGCTCTCTGTTTTTCTGGGACAGAACCTGGAACTTTGTTTAAATGATTGGTTTAATATATGAATCTTGCTGCGATGTTTAAAGATGAATTGTAGACAATTTCATAAGCTTTCCAGAATGTCCTCACTTAAGTGTGTTGGACCTTTGTAGCAGTAGTTATGGTTTGTTTACTGAGCTGATCTGTTTATGTGCTTGCTGTTATAAGTTAACTTGTTTAGTTTGTTTATTCATGTGGTTTTCTTGTAAGTTAACTTAGAAGTTTACTCCGTAAATGGGTGCCCAGTGAATCCATTATGTTATCAAGCATTCATTCTTGTGTATGCACGTCTTCTCATTCACCGAGCATGCAATAGGTGCACCGGACGAGGCAGTTTCCTTCGAGCTCCAAGCGAACCCCGAAGGCCAGGAAGGCAGCCAGGAGGTGGAGGTCCAGCAAGTCGGACCCGAGGAGCCAGAAGAAGAGGTTGAGTGCCCAAGTCACGAGCCCGCCTCGTTCGTGAAAGGCAAGCCCCGGAGCATTCTAAGCCTCCCTTTTAATTTTGGAAAGTTTACTTGATATGTCATATCTATTGCTGCATTAAGTATAGGAGTTGTGGTGAAACCTTTGCTGCATTTTACTCAATCCTTGTCCAGATACTTTACCACTACCTGGTTATAGAGTTAGGATCGAGTAGCAGCTTAGCCATGCTTAAATCGGTAGAAGTCGGGTGATATCCTGTCACCTGCGCGATATAGGGTTATGTCGGATCACGATGGTCTATATGTGCTATCGTGGATGGAACCTGATTAATTTGATTTAAGCCGGGCAGAGTTTTGCAAGTTTGTAGTAACTCCGTCTGTGGCAGCTAAGGACCGATCGTTGTACGTCCTCTTGTCATGTTGAACGCATGCCTGACACTTAGTTGGCCGGATAACTCGTTCCGACCGCGAAGCCGAGTAGTATGACTCAGGCCGGAAGACCGGCAAGTATAAAGTGCGCACTACCAGAGGAAGTGCGGTGTGCGGGGGACCATTGGCGTAAGCCCAAAGGCAGGTGAGTTAAAATTCCTGACCTCCCTGGCAGAGTGGTAGCCCTAGGAGTGCGGCGCTGATCGGAGCCGCGATTCCTGAGTCGTACCAAAGGTGACCCGTTGGCTCTCCGACGGGGGATGCTTGGATGAGTGCTAGGAATAACCCTCCAGCTGGATAGGAATTCGATTCGAATCGCCGTCTCTCCCGGTCAGTGAGAACTTGACAGAGCAGCGGCAAACGTAGCATCCACTAATGAACTTGGTTCAAGATAATGATGATAGCAAGAAGAACATATGATGAACTTGATATGGTTATTATTGCTTGTAATAATCAAGTGATATGTTGTAGTACAGGTGCTAATCTAGTGGTAGGCTGATGATAAATAAATATGATGCTCTTACATTGTGTTAGTCTTAATAAAGGCTTTTGGCAAAAATGTCGAGTCAACCAGCTCTACTTTTATATCTTAGCCTTGCATGATCCTTGGTGTCTTTTATGTTTTACTAGACGGATAAGTCTAGCTGAGTACATTCTCGTACTCAGGGTTTATTCCCACCTGTTGCAGATGACATCTTCTATGACGGTTTCTGCAAGACCTGTCTCCATCCCGCTGGGGATGAGAACTAACCGTTGGGCACGGTTCTCTAACAACTTCGTACCTGTTGCTTTTGGAAGGATGGTGTAGACTCTGGCAGTAACTCAAACTTATGAACTGAACTTTGGAATGTGTGTGTAACTATTTTGCTTCCGCTACTTTGGACAAGTGTTGTAATAACTTAAGACTCCGATGTGGTGCCGCTTCGACGGCAATGTTTGACTATGTAACATTCGTTGTGTTTATGTTGAATTATTACGATCTTGGTTTGTTGTGAGTTGGTTTGAAGTCCTTTGTGATTTCAATTGACTACCGGGATTATATGGGCTTAAGTTTGGAAACTTGATTGCTGGGCGATCGTTTCTACACTTGAACTCTTATAATTTGGTCGGTTCTGTGACAGCTGGCATCGGAGCAAGTTCAGCATTATAAATGCAGCGTTTGTGTTTTTAAAAACAAAAGAGTTTTTAAATAAAATGGTGTAAATCAATAATTAAGTTATGCCACTGGTCGAATCCTCCTTGCCCACATAAGGACTATAGGTGGCTAATTAAGTACTGACTTGGGGGGTTTTATTTATGCATCTCCGGCAGTACTCAAGTGTGGATGTGTGATGACCGCACTATGCTACCCTGTGGTCTAATGGTGGAGGTAGCCTTCATATGTGAATTAGCCACATATGTCGCTAGATTTAATTTATGCAACGTCGCACCTACGCTCTTGTAAGTGTGAGCTGTGAGAGCATGATCGTCCAAACGGCGGTCTAGGGGAGTGTTCGCGGTGGTCTTCTGGAGTGGTTACATGTCAAAACCATGGAACCACGAAAGAAACTTAATTGGGGAGCATTTAATTTCTCGGGTAGTTGTGGTGTCATTGTTTGTGCATGTTGGGCATGTCCAAGCAATGTGCACTTAGTTTACTGCTTTTTTGAGTGATATATTGGGAACTGTTGGGCTGAAATGAAGTTTTCTGCAGGTACTCTAACAGCGCACGTGTAAATCGATAGTTATCGTATCGAAAGACGAATGTATGCCACCGTATATCTGTTAGAATATTAATTTTCTAAGTTTGTGAGGACGTACGGTTCGTGCATACATCATGTCGCATTCATACATACATTCTGTCTACTCCTTCCCTTACAATGTCGTTCCTTTTAATTAAATAAATGTTGCTTAAACTAATCCTCTTTTACCCATGGTATTCCTATTCCTTTCCACAAATGGACGCACCCGCTTCACCCCGTCCCAGTGACACTTTCTTGAGCGAGTTTGGCACTCCTACTTTGCTCTGGAGAGTGCTTCAGTCTGTCGGGTATACTGAGCCACCTCAGTATTCCTGGTGGGAGTTGGAGAGCACAGGAGGGATACAGTGGTTTGCTATGCAGGGAGTTGTCCCTCCACATGGGGACAAGCCTGCATGGACAGGGTGGACTTGTAGCTCAGATGGGCAGACTCCTTGGGAGGCAGCTCAGGTTGCAGCTCAGACCATCCTGCTCGATATCTGTCAGAGGTGTGGTGATGAGCTGACGGGAGGACCAGCGGCCTCCATTCCCCGTGCTGACCCCGCAGCAGCGGAATGGAAACAGGCTGATGGTTGTGCTTTGGTTCGAGGCAGGGGAGAGAGAGCTGAGAGTTCTAGTCCTGCTATGAGTGCTATGATGGCTGTGCTCAAGCTGATCAGTCAGCGAGAGGACACCTATGCACAAGTGATGGTAGCTGTTCGCCGAGCTCAGGAGATGCAACGGAAGGCTGAAAAGCGTGCTTGCAAGTTTCGCAAGCAAGCTAGACTCCTGGAGCAAGCTCAGAAGGACCGCAATGACTGGGAGGACATTGCGGAGTACCGTAGGCAGCAGTGGGTGAAAGCCATTAGAGAGAGAGATCATAAGCAGGATCAGATGAGTCAGTTAGCTTGAGAGAAGGAGACAGTTCAGGAGCGCTTGGTGCAAATCACTCGTGAGAGGGACACTGCACTCCGCGTGTCGGAGAACAGGCGTAGAGCATGGGAGATGCATCGAGTTCAGTCTGTTGAGCGGGAGAACTATCTGCAGGATCAGATTGAGGCTAGTCTTGTGGAGATCCACCGTCTCAACAACTTGCTACACCCTATTCCTCGCCCTATACCCATGTATCCAGAGGTGGGACCTCAGGTGATTGTGGCCGATGATGACGGTATGGAGGTCGATGGACCAGCGGCGGCTGCACCACCTTTGCACGAGGACGTCGAGGACGAGGAGCTTGAGCCGGTTAGCGACGAGGATGGAGAGACGATCTTCGACGCTGACTCGGACGACGAGCCTGGAGTGTCGAGAGTAGTGGGTAGTGCCTTGTGAGGATCTTTTGTAGTATGCCAGTTAGCAGTGGTGCTTTTGTAACCATGTTGTAACCCGGAACTTTGACCGTGACTCATGGCATGTACTGTGATGGTGTAATAACTTTATGGACCCAATGTGCAATCTTAACATGTTTGTTATGATATGACGACGTTTCCCGTTGAGGTGCATTTTGCGGATATCTTTGTCATGTGTGGATTGGTGATGTTGTTTTGTGGAATTGAATTATTGTGCCTTTTCTGTAAAGCTATTCTCTCGAATACTTTCAGGCATAAATATAAGTTCTTCTGCGGCAAATCTTGTCATCATCAATGCTCACTGACTGTGTCTTTACAGATGTCTCATGGCACCCGAGGTGCGGAATAGCGTGCAAACATGAATCCACCACCTCCTCGTCCACCACCCAATCCTGCTGAGTTAATGCAAATGATGGTGGACAATCAGAGGATGCTCACTGAGACCATCAATCGGATGGTGAATCAGGGTGGTCGCAATGCACATGAAGGGCCAGCTCCTAACCAGTACAGTAGCTTCAAGGACTTCATGGATACAAAGCCCCCACCTTTCAGAGAAGCTGAAGAACCCCTTCAAGCTGAAGAATGGCTGAACACGGTGGAACAGAAGTTCCGTTTGCTTCGGTTGACTGAAGGTTTGAAGGCGGAATATGCAGCTCATCAACTGCAGGGCCCAGCAGGCATCTGGTGGAATCAGTATCGGGAAGCTCTTCCAGCCGATACTGTGATTGATTGGAATCTGTTCCGTGAGGCTTTCAAAGGGCACTTCATACCTCCTGGTGTCATGGAGATGAAGCATACTGAGTTCATGCAGTTAACTCAGGGCAACAAGACTATGAAGGAGTATTTGCATGCTTTCAATCATTTGTCTAGGTATGCTCCTGAGTTTGTGAACACTGAGGCGAAAAAGATTGCTAGTTTCAAGCGGGGTTTGGGTCCCAAGTTGCTGAAGACAATGGGCCGCACTAAGTGTGCAACTTTCAATGAGTTTGTCAGTGATGCTCTCACTCAAGAGAACTATAACACTGTGTACTCTGCGACCAAGACTCACAAGAGGGCTTTTGAGGCCGGGACAGGGTCATCTCAGTCCAAGGCTCCAGTGGCAGCTAAGCCACTGTTCTGCGCTCCAACACCTAACCAGCGATACCGCCCTCTGATGAAGAAGAATCAGGCCAAGACGGGTTTTCGCAAGGGGTAGTCTATTGCTCTTCCTAGGGGCAACACGGGTCTCAACTATGCCAAGACTCCACCTGCCAACCGTCCGTGCTAGAACTGCAATCAGACCGGGCATTGGCAGAGCAACTGTCCTTACCCGCCATAGAAGGTCAACCAGGGGAACGTCCGTCAGGGGCGTGTTCACTACACTACTGTAGAAGCAATCCCTGCTGGTGAGGTAGTTACGGCTGGTAAGTTTCTGGTCAATCAACATGACGCGCTTGTGCTTTTTGATTCAGGAGCATCGCATTCTTTTGTGAGTTCTGAATTTGTGTCTAAGCATAATCTCAAGGCAATTACACTTGATAAGGGCAGTTATTGTATTAGTGCTGCGGGAAATGATATTTCCACCAATCAAGTGGTTTTGGGGGCAACTCTGGAAATAGGAGGCCGTCAGTTTCTTGCTGATTTGGTTGTCCTACCCGGTGTGGGCATAGATGTAATTCTGGGGATGAAGTGGATGAGTGGCAACGGAGTTCTTATCGACACCACCACTCGTGTAGTGATGTTGAAAGACCCAAATACCAAAGAGGCATTTCTAGTGCAACTCCCTCGTGATATTCAAATCCGTAGCACTGTAAATGCAATTACATCTAAGGCTATTCAGGACATTCTGGTGGTGTGTGAGTTTCCGGACGTGTTTCCTGATGATTTACCCGGGCTTCCTCCAGATCGGGATGTGGAGTTCAAAATTGAGTTGATTCCAGGTACCACTCCTATCTCTAGAAGACCTTATAGAATGCCACCCAACGAATTAGCTGAGCTTAAGACCCAACTGAATGAGTTGTTGAAGAAGGGTCTTATCGGTCCTAGTTCGTCTCCTTGGGGATGTCCGGCTATCTTTGTGAAGAAGAAGGATCAATCTTTGTGCATGTGTGTGGACTATCGTCCCCTAAATGCGGTGACTATCAAGAACAAATACCCTCTTCCTCGCATTGATATCTTGTTTGATCAGTTGTCTAAAGCTAAGGTATTCTCCAAGATTGATTTGCGATCTGGGTACCATCAGATAAAGATCTGTCCTGAAGATGTGCCCAAGACAGCTTTCTCGACGAGGTATGGGTTGTATGAGTATCTCGTCATGTCCTTCGGTCTTACAAATGCACCTGCTCACTTCATGTATCTCATGAATTCGGTGTTCATGCCCGAATTGGACAAGTTTGTGGTGGTCTTCATTGATGATATCTTGGTATATTCCTACAATGAAGAGGAGCATGCAGAGCATTTGCGTATAGTATTGTCGCATTTGCGCGAACATCAGCTTTATGCCAAGTTTAGCAAATGCGAGTTTTGGCTGAAGAAAGTACCTTTCTTGAGCCATGTCTTATCTAAAGAAGGCATATCGGTGGATCCGGCTAAGGTGCAAGAAGTGCTGGATTGGAAAGTTCCAACTTCGGTACACGAGGTTCGGAGTTTTCTTGGTCTGGCTGGATATTATCGTCGATTCATTCCTGAATTCTCAAAAATATCCAAGCCTATGACCTGGCTGCTTCAGAAGGATGAGAAGTTTGTTTGGACGCCTGAGTGTGAAGAGGCATTCCACAAGTTGAGGACATTGCTGACATCAGCTCCTATCCTAGCTCAACCTGATATCGAGAAGCCCTTCGATGTCTTTTGTGACGCGTCAGGCATTGGTTTAGGCTGTGTGTCGATGCAGGAAGGTCGCGTTATCGCGTATGCCTCACGCCAACTTCGAAAGCATGAGGTCAATTACCCTACTCATGACTTAGAATTGGCGGTAGTTGTTCATGCTTTGAAAATCTGGAGGCACTATTTGCTGGGCAATCTGTGTAATATCTACACCGATCATAAGAGCCTCAAGTATATCTTCACTCAACCTGAACTGAACATGCGGCAGCGAAGGTGGCTTGAGTTGATTAAAGATTATAATCTACAAGTGCACTATCATCCGGATAAGGCAAACATGGTGGCGGATGCTTTGAGTCGGAAAGCGCACTGTCACTCAATCCAAGTGGAAGATCTGTTGTTGTCACATCTTATGCATCCACTTGTGCTCAACCAGATTTCTCTGGAGAGTACTCTTCACAATCGAGTCATCAAATTGCAGCAATCAGATGTAGGCATCCACCATATAAAGAGGAAAATGACGGAAGAAGAAACCAAGCATTTCCGGGTCGATGAGAACGGGATTCTTTGGTTCAAGGATCAACTAGTGGTCCCAAAAGACCGCGAGCTGCGAAATTAGATCTTATCTGAAGCTCATTCATCCAAATTGTCTATCCATCCTGGTAGTAGCAAGATGTATCAGGATCTGAAACCTTTGTTTTGGTGGACAAAGATGAAAAAGGAGATCGTTGCTTTTGTCGCTCGTTGTGACAATTGTTGTCGTGTGAAGGCTGTTCACATGAAAGCTGGTTTGCTTCAACCCTTGTCAATTCCTGGTTGGAAATGGGAAGAAGTCAGCATGGATTTCATCAGTGGACTCCCAACTTCTGTTAAGGGTTACGACTCCATCTGGGTAGTTGTAGATCGTTTGACCAAGGTTGCTCGATTTATTCCAGTTCGAACTGACTATCGTCCGCATCAATATGCAGAATTGTATTTCGAGCACATTGTTCGTCAATATAGTGTGCCTCGAACAATTATATCAGATCGTGGACCACAGTTCACTACTCGTTTTTGGGAATGTCTGCATGAGCAAATTGGTACTCATTTAGTCCGTAGCTCTGCTTATCATCCCCAAACAGTAGGTCAAACTGAACGTGTTAACCAAATCCTAGAAGACATGTTGAGGGCATGTGCTCTCTCTTCAAAAGGTTCTTGGGTTAAGTGGTTGCCATTAGCTGAGTTCTCCTACAACAATAGTTATCAGGAGAGTATCAAGATGGCTCCATTTGAAGCCCTGTACGGTCGAAAGTGTCAAACCCCGTTGAATTGGGTAGAAGCCGGAGAACGAAGGTATTATGGCATCGATTTCGTGAACGAAGCAGAGCAGAAAGTCCGTACCATCCAGCAACATCTGGAAGCTGCTCAAGCTCATCAGAAAAGTTATGCCGACAAAAGAAGGAAGCCGATTGAGTTTTCAGTTGGTGACCATGTGTATATCAAGGTGTCTCCGATGAAGGGTGTACAAAGGTTCGGAGTCAAGCGAAAGCTTGCACCTCGTTATGTGGGACCTTATCGGATTCTCGAAAAGAAAGGGAATGTGGCGTACAAAGTTCAACTCCCTGTTGCGCTTCGAGCTATTTTCCCTGTCTTCCACGTATCACAATTAAAGAAGTGCCTTCGTGTACCGGAGGAACGAGTGGAAGTTCGAGATATCAAGTTGAAGTCAGATCTGGTGTATGAGGAGAAACCCGTAGCGATTCTTGATCGCAAGGAACGGGAGACTCGTAATCGTGTGGTTAAGTTCTACAAGGTGTTGTGGAGTAACCACGGGGAAGAAGATGCTACTTGGGAGACGGAGGATTATTTAAGAGAAGTTTACAAAACATTCTTCGAAAATCAGTAAGCTTTCAAATCTCGGGACAAGATTTTTGTAAGGGGGGAGGGCTGTAACACCCAGTGTTATGGTTGCATTGATCATGTGCATAGCATGAGCATCATCATCCACTCAAAGCATATCATAATCATCATCTATCTTGAGCCATGTCATTCTTTGCAAAATTGTGTTTTAAATTGCTTAAATAGGCTTCCTATGCTTATGTTGGAGTGAACCATGCTTGTGTTTGTGCTCTATGCTTTGGTAATTAGTTTATCTAGGCTTAACTTAACCTTGGGAACAATGTTCATGTTGATCACTTCTCCAAAATATGCCTTTAAGTCATACTTGTGTAAATAGGCCCTAGAAACCTCTTTTGCTTAGGCTTTAAAAAAATGTTGCATAAAATGTTTGCATGTCAAAACTTCCTACAGCAAAGTTGTAGCAAATTTTATAAGGAACAAAAGTTGTTTTATGGCCATCTCATGAAAATGATCACAAATAGCTCAAAAGTGACCCACAAGGCAGATTTGGGGCTGTTTCCAACACTTAGAAAAATTTCTAAGTCTTGGAACAAAACCAATTTGCTCGATCGATTTTCGAAACTCTATAGCTCTCAATACATGCCGATCTAGCTTTTGCTCCAGTTGGCAAAGTTGTAGATCTCGGCTAGTACTCCAACTTTGTCAACTACATCATCTCCTGGTTCACGCTGGTTTAGGAGATAATCGTCATCAAAGTAGCTCTGTCAGTCGGCCATCGCTTTGTCTGAATCGAAATGGAGCTCACCGACGTGGCCGACCGGCGGCAGAGCAACGGCGACAGTTGTCGCCCGTACACCGTTTCCGGCCCCGCTTGTCAGCTCTCATCGCGTGCATGAAGTCCACGGCGTCGCCCCGCGCAGAGTGGACGCGTCCACTTCCTCTCTGCCTCACCCCTCTCGCCAGAAACGCGGCCGTCGTGAGCTCTCCGTCGCAAGCGAACTCCGGCGAGCTCGCGCGCGTTCCTTGCTGCGCCATTGCTCACCAAACTTCACCCAAAGCTCCGCCGTGACCCGCTCTCCATTCTCCACCCACCACCTCGCCGTGAAATCCACCGGTGAGCTGTCATTCCCTTCTTCCCCCAAATCGGGTCGCCGTGACCATCTTTTCCGGCGAGCCCAATGCCGAGCCCTGTGAAGCCTCTCGTCGTCTCTGGTTAGGTCCTAGAGGTTGCTTAGGTTTCTAGCTTGCGTTTGCGCCACTTGGTGGACGCTCTATCGAGCTCTCCGTCGCCGGACACGATGCGCAGCGCCGCCGTGTTTCCGCCGGAGATGAGCGCTCTCGTGGCCAGCGTGTTCCACGAGGTTTCAAGCCAAGCCGCGTACCTAGGAAGCTCCGCCGTAGTTCGCTGGTGCTGCAGAAGGTCTTAGGTCGCGCTCTACCGGCCTGAGGGCTCCGGCGTAACGCCGAGCACCTCCGCCGAGCCGCCATCGTCGACGGTGAGCCCCTTCCGGTGGCTCCGCCGTGGGAAAAGTGGGATCAATCGAGTCGCTAGCGTCTGGGGATCACGTTGGTGCCCTTGGTTTGGCCGGAGACCTCGCCGTCACGGAGAAATCGCCGGCGAAAGTCGCCTCGGCCGTGAGGAAGAAGAACCTGACAGCTGGGACCCACTGTCAGCGTCACTCTCCTTCCCTCCTTTTCTTTTATTCAAAATCCTAATTTTTGGCTTTCTTGCAAAAATCATATCTCCTGTTTCTGAGATCCAAAAATTGTGAAACCAATTTTGTGGTATTCCTTGAGATGGCTAGTTTTTAATAAAAATATAAAATGAACCATGTTTTCTGGGAAAATATTTATTAAGGATTTAATCTTGTTATTCATGGATAAATTAATATCTCTTGCTATACTGTTTAGTTTGCCATGAAAATTTTATGGTAGCCTCTGTGTGATACTAGAATGTTATAATAAATATTTCATTATTTTTGGATTAATGCAACTTTGATATGTAATTTATGATTGAAATGTGGCTTGTTTCCTTGATTAAATTATATAAAATAATTGGCACTTATGCTGGTGCTCTACTTTGGTAGTAAACCTGTTTATGGCATTCCTCATGTGTAAATAATCTGAAATCTGTTGTTTGGCAATATACAAGTCATGTTTTCCAATTTATGAAATAAGCACCTAGCTACATGTTAAATACATATCTTTAATTTGGTATGTGCAATTGCTGTGAAATTTTTATGGTGATGCTTTGATGCTTTACTTGTATTCCTGTAATTTTTGTAGATTTTTCTGAGCACTTTGACTAGGCATCTTGTAATTATGCTTCTTTCTAGAAGTAATTAATAAATGCCTTGTTAAGTATATGTATGAGGGTCATCATCTGATGTTCTGGTAACCTTGTGATATGCTTGTGCTCATAAGCCATGTGGTTGGCATGGTTTGTGTTTTGGATATGTTATCAAATAATTAATTAAAGGGTCAAAGGCTGTTCTGGACAGCAAGGAAGTGATTTAACTTTTGCTTAATGATAACTTGGCTTTCTGTAAAACTTGTTTAAATCAAAGTTGTTGTAAACTTATTGAACTAGCTGTGGTTTAAGTTTGAGGTCATTTGGCCAAGTAGTTTAAAAGTTATAGCTGTTCCAAGTTGGGTTCCAGAAATAGGTGCTCTCTGTTTTTCTGGGACAGAACCTGGAACTTTGTTTAAATGATTGGTTTAATATATGAATCTTGCTGCGATGTTTAAAGATGAATTGTAGACAATTTCATAAGCTTTCCAGAATGTCCTCACTTAAGTGTGTTGGACCTTTGTAGCAGTAGTTATGGTTTGTTTACTGAGCTGATCTGTTTATGTGCTTGCTGTTATAAGTTAACTTGTTTAGTTTGTTTATTCATGTGGTTTTCTTGTAAGTTAACTTAGAAGTTTACTCCGTAAATGGGTGCCCAGTGAATCCATTATGTTATCAAGCATTCATTCTTGTGTATGCACGTCTTCTCATTCACCGAGCATGCAATAGGTGCACCGGACGTGGCAGTTTCCTTCGAGCTCCAAGCGAACCCCGAAGGCCAGGAAGGCAGTCAGGAGGTGGAGGTCCAGCAAGTCGGACCCGAGGAGCTAGAAGAAGAGGTTGAGTGCCCAAGTCACGAGCCCGCCTCGTTCGTGAAAGGCAAGCCCCGGAGCATTCTAAGCCTCCCTTTTAATTTTGGAAAGTTTACTTGATATGTCATATCTATTGTTGTATTAAGTATAGGAGTTGTGGTGAAACCTTTGCTGCATTTTACTCAATCCTTGTCCAGATACCTTACCACTACCTGGTTATAGAGTTAGGATCGAGTAGCAGCTTAGCCATGCTTAAATCGGTAGAAGTCGGGTGATATCCTGTCACCTGCGCGATATAGGGTTATGTCGGATCACGATGGTCTATATGTGCTATCGTGGATGGAACCTGATTAATTTGATTTAAGCCGGGCGGAGTTTTGCAAGTTTGTAGTAACTCCGTCTGTGGCACCTAAGGACCGATCGTTGTACGTCCTCTTGTCATGTTGAACGCATGTCTAGCACTTAGTTGGCCGGATAACTCGTTCCGACCGCGAAGCCGAGTAGTATGACTCAGGCTGGAAGACCGGCAAGTATAAAGTGCGCACTACCGGAGGAAGTGCGGTGTGCGGGGGACCATTGGCGTAAGCCCAAAGGCAGGTGAGTTAAAATTCCTGACCTCCCTGGCAGAGTGGTAGCCCTGGGAGTGTGGCGCTGATCGGAGCCGCGATTCCTGAGTCGTACCAAAGGTGACCTGTTGGCACTCCGACGGGGGATGCTTGGGCGAGTGCTAGGAATAACTCTCCAGCTGGATAGGAATTCGATTCGAATCGCCGTCTCTCCCGGTCAGTGAGAACTTGACAGAGCAGCGGCAAACGTAGCATCCACTAATGAACTTGGTTCAAGATAATGATGATAGCAAGAAGAACATATGATGAACTTGATATGGTTATTATTGCTTGTAATAATCAAGTGATGTGTTGTAGTACAGGTGCTAATCTAGTGGTAGGCTGATGATAAATAAATATGATGCTCTTACATTGTGTTAGTCTTAATAAAGGCTTTTGGCAAAAATGTCGAGTCAACTAGCTCTACTTTTATATCTTAGCCTTGCATGATCCTTGGTGTCTTTTATGTTTTTCTAGACGGGTAAGTCTAGCTGAGTACATTATCGTACTCAGGGTTTATTCCCACCTATTGCAGATGACATCTTCTATGACGGTTTCTGCAAGACCTGTCTCCATCCCGCTGGGGATTGTTGATATTTGGTAACGCAATCAGGAAATGATCCGCAAGCACACGGATATCGGTGAGCATTTCACCCGGGAGGTTTTCCAGAGTATCGTATTTATATTTTTACCACTGGGAGAAAGGGTGCATCTGACTAACCAAATCTATTGCTACTATCCCTTTAGGCTACAAAGAATGTTTCTCGATGTGAGTGATGTATAGAGAAGACTGCAACCGTAGTCTCATTCTAACTTTGGTAAGGATGATCTACTGTTCTATTGGGGAGGCTCACGGAATCTAGACAACACAGAGGATGTTCGACCCGCACCTATAAACCTACCCGTCCTGCTAATAAGATATGGGATACAAAGGTAACTCGGAAATGTCACGTTCCTCGCTACTACCACGGTCCAGCTAGTCAGGGGATATCTATGAGTACCCTAGCCTAAACACCACGTTTACGCTAGCAATGATTACTCTAATACTCAACCGGAAGAGGATTAAAGTAAACTCATAAACCAAAGAACAATAAAACAAGAACTTACTAGCATTAGAAGTCGAATTACCGAAGAATCTTAGAAGCAAGCCTCGGGTTAGGAGACTTGATCCCGTAGGTACAACTCAGAGTAGACACCGACAGGCCGGCCTTCCTCCGATCTACACCTCCACTCTATCTCTCTCAATCTAGTAGAAACTAGAAGATCTATTTCTACCTTACATTGGTTGCTAAGCCTAAAAAGAAATATTATTTAGAGAAGAGGTTTTCCTTCGAGGGCACCCCTCAATCTCTATGATAATTTCTTGTCTTCTCCAGGGGCCAGGGGGTCTCCTCATATAGTCCTCCTCCT
The DNA here is from genome assembly GCF_000003195.3 of Sorghum bicolor. Taxonomy (NCBI): domain Eukaryota; kingdom Viridiplantae; phylum Streptophyta; class Magnoliopsida; order Poales; family Poaceae; genus Sorghum; species Sorghum bicolor. The sequence continues at coordinate 38,230,807 of NC_012876.2, read as the reverse complement.
CTATGCATTTTTGGTTCAGCAGGCGATGTGGTACTAAACTTTCCACCATATCTCATTAAAATACACATAGGCCTTCATGGACCAAAATCTAATTTGGGCCCAATTAATCCCGCAGCTCTTTTATGTGGAGTCCTTCTTTTATTAATATCTCTTGATTCCAAACTCCAAATATAGCAAATAATATATGCATTTCGATCAGCTCGACGAGATCTTTGTAATGGTGTACTCCATTCTGTGATTGGTGGAAACACCTGGGCGGGCGCCCAAGGGGAGAGGGCGGGCGCCCTGCCCCCGGCCCCGTTCGGCCTCCCGTTCGTTCCCGTGGTTTCTGGACTCTTCTAGATGATAGAAAATTGCGCGGCACGTTAATATCTCTATGTAAACCCGACATGTGGGCCTTTCTTCCTTATTTCTTGATAACCCCCTGCAGAAATAGACAAACACCAAAACTCATGGAATCCTGTCGGATAAAACCCTAAGTCTAGGTGTTGATTGCATTTGGATCCTTTTCTTTATTTATTTGATGATTATATTTGGTACTTAAGGACCGTCAACAAACTCCCCCAAGCTTACCTCTTGCTCGTCCCTGAGCAAGGATGAACTCAAGAGTTTCTGCAGTGGTTTCATGCCTTAAGAGTACACACGCATTCAAGCAATATCTCATCTCTGATTTAGAATAAACTGTTAAGACTTAAAACTTGCTCATTTTACCTTTCACCATGGGGCTTGTAACCGTCACTTGTGTCTTGAGCAGTTAAAAGATAGAACGGTCAAGTCAAGCGCCATGTCTCTTATTCTTGATTAGCTATAGCTCTGGAGTTTTTGCAGATTTTCAAATAAAACTCATAGATTCCTTATATGACTCTCTCAGATCTCTCTTTTGTGGTATTTCTGGATCCTTACCAAGGCAGTAATGGTATATGCCTTCTCTCAAAGTATGTGGTATTTTTGGTATGAGGCATAGTGATATTGCCTTCTCTCTCACCCTACTCTAATAAGGTTCTGATATCTGGAGCTCATAGGTGGGAGACAGCTAATACATACTTACAAGACATTTATTGCATAGTCAAACCATGGATCCAGAGAAACAAGTCAATAAGTCAAATCAATATGTGCATGTGTGGCGAATGAATGGTGTATGGTGATGATGATGATAATAATGGTGAAAGTCTAATTCTACTTTTGCTCTTTTGAGGGGATACATACCTTACTTTGAACCTTTTTAGGGAGAATGAGATGCTCTATATTTTCTTTTTCTTTCCTCTCAGGTGGGTATCTTGTACCCCTAATTCTACTGTCGGACACTTGTCCATTTTTACCTCTCGTCTCACTTTTTCTTTTCTTTCGAGGTTCCGGGCACTTGCCCCTTTTTATTTCCTCATATTTTTCCTCTTTTTTTTATTAGAGCACTCATCTCCTTAAATAATATAGCAAGTGGTAGTAACCAAGATAACTCGAGCATTTATTTCACAGGGAATAACAGGGATAGGAAAATATTTTTGGCTATTCTCTCCCGGATTAGGAGTAGAATAATTTCGGGTGAATGTGGAGATGGAAATGAGTGGATATATGTGGATGGTACTTCCGGAGTAGAAGTAGCATGTATGAGTGAACGTGCAAGTGAATCTTGATTTTAACCACATGACAAGCTCCTAAGGGTCTACACAGCTTGACCACACTCAATGCTCATAAGCAGTAAAAAGTAAATGTGTGGCTCAAAGTCTAATAAGCATGTATATATGGCTGTGGTAGGATTTTAAACTCTCATCATACAGGAACTCATCATGTGATATTTTAAAGATTTTTTCAAAGATAAAATTCTCTAGAATTCTAGCATCTCTAGGAACAGATAAATAGCAGCTCAACCTTCCCATATCATATCCGTTAACGACTTAGACTTTAGATCAAGTACTCTTCCCACAAGTTCAGATTTAGAGCAAATCTTAATTCATAACAGTCATGCCTAAACTTGAGAGAGATTTCAATTTTAAGAACTAGTCATGGAAGAGCAACTATTCATCATTTCCATGTGAGAGTTTATCATGAGGGTTCATAGCAAACTTTATTTATTTATTTATTTAGCAAACTAAGCAAAGATATATATATAAAAGCACAAAATCTTTATTTGGGTTTTCATAATTATGCATCTTTTATTATTTGAGTAAAGTCTAAACGCGAGTAGAAACACTTAGCTGGATAAATGGGGGTGCTCTCCCCCAAGCTGGATTTTGACGTAATTTCTTCTGATGTAGCTAGCAGGTGGTGGAGGTGTATTTGAAAGTCGGCAGCACCCTGACAGCGATTAGGATGTCCTCCGTCTGCTAGTCTTTTTTGATCCTTGAATCCTGTGGAGCTCAAATAGACAACAAAGCTTTGTGGAACTAGTTAAGTGTTAGCATAAATATCTAGCCTTTATCATGTTGAGGCTCCTCAATAAATATTACTTATTTAGCAGGATCATGCACTTATTATTTTTATATTTTTATTGTAAGATGAAAACATATTTATTTTATTTTTATGCCACCACAGTGAATGTACTTATGGGTTTTATGCCATGAGCATACTCACATGGGGCTTACTATTTTTTTTAACATTTTTATTTTCTTTTCAAGATAGCATGAACGTGATTAACTAAGCAAACTATAATTGAATAATTGAAAGGAAAAGGATAACTACCAAGTTTACCTCTTGGCAAGGCGTTCGGTGTTTTTTAAGTTCTTCGAACGGGACTCCTTGTATTTTCAGTCGTCCTGGGATTCGCTAGGTGGCGTAGTCGGTGGTTCCGGCGGCGCCTCTTCTTCGTGTGTAACTATCTTCTCTTTCCACAACTGACTCGGTGCTATGGTCTTCTCAGGACAGTTCTGTTCAAGCTATATGTCTTCAGACCTTATCACTTCTCCTTCGTAGTCTACCCATCCGTCCTTAATGACTTGCCTCCTCTTCTCGGAGGGTAAGTGCATGTGGACTTCTCCGGTTCCAATATAGATGATGGCTTTGATAGTATTTGAGGAACGGTCTTCCAAGGATGGTAGGTGGATCATACTCGTCTTCTACCATGTCAATGATCTGAAAATCATCTGGAGTTGAATATATATTGGTTGTAGGGGCATGGTTCCATGCAGGAGCTGATAAGTGACTGCGGCCATTATGTTGACGTCAGATCCGGTGTCGTAGAGTGTCTTCTAAAAAGAGTATCCATTGATTGTGCACTCGATGCTTGGAACACCAGGGTCGTCCTTCTTGATCAAGAAAGGTGACTTGAGTCGACGATCTTGACCTCCTCCGACAAGGATCCAATGTTTTAAGTCTTCTGGACAAGACTTCTCACCGTCTTCATCCTTTAGGTGCATCATTTGATTAGGTGTGGACCTTGACGTCTGCACTTCTTGATACGGTGTCACCCATGTTCTTTGATTGCCTAACAGTTCGAAGTGCGGTGTTGGCAATATCCTGCTCAGTGTGTTTGTGCTTGTAGATCCAGGTCCTTCACTTGGTGGAGTCTGGGAGTTGTAAAACTCCTTCAGGTTTTGCTCGAAGTGTACCTTAAGATGTTACCTTAATTGAAGAGTGATGGTATAGTATCACCTTGTGGAAGCTTTCCTTTCTTAGTGGTTGTGCATCGTGTTTGTGGCACCCTCCATGAATCATCTCTTTATGAGCTACGTCTTTCTTGTGCAAATTGTTAAACTTCATGTGTCTCCTTTATCTCCAATGAGTTTGTATCTCAGGCCTTGTGCTTGTCATTCCTCGGATCTTCTTGCTCCAATCCTAGAAAGGTTAGTGACAAGAATACCCGAAGGAATATTTTTACAATTATCTTTATATGCTCAATACACAAGGCAATGTTGCAAATAATTAGAAGTTCATGTTACGATCTGATAAGTGATTGTTTAAGAACGCTAAGCTTATCCTTGGGAAACCATCAAGTTATGTTGGTGAAGTGGTTTCCCCTCCAACACCAACCTATATCAAGATCAACTCAACGAGATCTGTAATATTTATTATAGACATATGCATCGACAACCGCCCTTTTAAAGTTTTTATAAATAGAAAGGAAGAGGGGGTTGGAGATCTCAAATGTGGTAAGGATGGAGAGACCAATTGATTGGGGAGATGTTTTATATGAGCAAGGACTTGGTAAGGTATTTATGAAATAACTTCCATGCTCACTGTTGTTTCTCTCATTCTCAAACTCCAAGGATGATTCTTCATGAATGCTTAAAATTCCTCTAGGATTGTCTCTCAAGTTTGTTTTATCTATCCATTCAATGGTGATAGCACATGGATTTTTAATGCCCTCTCGCCATTGATGTTGCTCTTCTCGATCCTCCTTCTTATGCATGGGATGTCTAGAGAGATTCATAGGATTATCGGGAGGTTCAAGAGAAAGAGCATAGTAGAAACTATTAAGCTCAAGGATGAGATGGATAGCCGAATCATGGGATTGAAATGTTTGGAAATTGGCTATTGTAACTTCCTTTCCTCGTCTGGGAGATGATTCCTTCTCTATCTCTAAGATTTTTCTATGAAGACTAGTGCAAGAAGGATGTCCACAAATGAAGACATACCTTCCTTTACTAATAGATAAAGAAAGAAAGACTCTACCAAAGGTTATATGATTAAGACCTATGTGAAAATATCGAGAAAAAACATGGTCTTGTAGGGCTAGGTCTAAACCAGAATTTATAGAAAGATTAACAGATTCCCTAGGTGTAGCTAAAAGTGCATTATCTTTTTGATTAAAAGATAGGACCTCAGCTATGGAAAAGGGTTGGTTTTGACCTATTGCAATCAACTCCGGACACAGATCATAATTAGGGGCAGGACTTGTTGACTCCCATGGTCTATGGCTGGTCTCCGAAGGTGCAAAGAATTCAATAATAGGTATGGAATTTAAGTTATCCATAAAGATAGAAAAAAGAAAAAGATAAAATAATAAAAGTATAAAAGTATAATACAAGATAATAGCAAGACTTAAAGTTATCTCAGCAAACCGTCTTTCTCCCCGGCAACGGCGCCAGAAATGCTTGTTGATATTTGGTAACGCAATCAGGAAATGATCCGCAAGCGCACGGATATCGGTGAGCATTTCACCCGGGAGGTTTTCCAGAGTATCGTATTTATATTTTTACCACTGGGAGAAAGGGTGCATCTGACTAACCAAATCTATTGCTACTATCCCTTTAGGCTACAAAGAATGTTTCTCGATGTGAGTGATGTATAGAGAAGACTGCAACCGTAGTCTCGTTCTAACTTTGGTAAGGATGATCTACTGTTCTATTGGGGAGGCTCAAGGAATCTAGACAACATAGAGGATGTTCGACCCGCACCTATAAACCTACCCGTCCTGCTAACAAGATATGGGATACAAAGGTAACTCGGAAATGTCACGTTCCTCGCTACTACCACGGTCCAGCTAGTCAGGGGATATCTATGAGTACCCTAGCCTAAACACCACGTTTACGCCAGCAATGATTACTCTAATACTCAACCGGAAGAGGATTAAAGTAAACTCATAAACCAAAGAACAATAAAACAAGAACTTACTAGCATTAGAAGTTGAATTACCGAAGAATCTTAGAAGCAAGCCTCGGGTTAGGAGACTTGATCCCGTAGGTACAACTCGGAGTAGACACCGACAGGCCGGCCTTCCTCCGATCTACACCTCCACTCTATCTCTCTCAATCTAGTAGAAACTAGAAGATCTATTTCTACCTTACATTGGTTGCTAAGCCTAAGAAGAAATATTATTTAGAGAAGAGGTTTTCCTTCGAGGGCACCCCTCAATCTCTATGATAATTCTTGTCTTCTCCAGGGGCCAGGGGGGTCTCCTTATATAGTCCTCCTCCTCTATGCATTTTTGGTTCAGCAGGCAATGTGGTACTAAACTTTCCACCATATCTCATTAAAATACACATAGGCCTTCATGGACCAAAATCTGATTTGGGCCCAATTAATCCTGCAGCTCTTTTATGTGTAGTCCTTCTTTTATTAATATCTCTTGATTCTGAACTCCAAATATAGCAAATAATATATGCATTTCGATCAGCTCGACGAGATCTTTATAATGGTGTACTCCATTCTGTGATTGGTGGAAACACCTGGGCGGGCGCCCAAGGGGAGAGGGCGGGCGCCCTGCCCCCGGGTCCGTTCGGCCTCCCGTTCGTTCACGTGGTTTCTGGACTCTTCTAGATGATAGAAAATTGCGCGGCACGTTAATATCTCTATGTAAACCCGACATGTGGGCCTTTCTTCCTTATTTCTTGATAACCCCCTGCAGAAATAGACAAACACCAAAACTCATGGAATCCTGTCAGATAAAACCCTAAGTCTAGGTGTTGATTGAATTTGGATCCTTTTCTTTATTTATTTGATGATTATATTTGGTACTTAAGGACCGTCAACAGGGATGAGGACTAACCGTTGGGCACGGTTCTCTAACAACTTCGTACCTGTTGCTTTTGGAAGGATGGTGTAGACTCTGGCAGTAACTCAAACTTATGAACTGAACTTTGGAATGTGTGTGTAACTATTTTGCTTCCGCTACTTTGGACAAGTGTTGTAATAACTTAAGACTCCGATGTGGTGCCGCTTCGACGACAATGTTTGACTATGTAACATTCGCTGTGTTTATGTTGAATTATTACGATCTTGGTTTGTTGCGAGTTGGTTTGACGTCCTTCGTGATTTCAATTGACTACCGGGATTATATGGGCTCAAGTTTGGAAGCTTGATTGTTGGGCGATCGTTTCTACACTTGAAGTCTTATAATTTGGTCGGTTCGGTATTTGTGGATTCTTACCAAAATGTCACTTACCTATAGCTAATGGATATTTAAGTGGAGCTCATAGGAGTCAAAAACAGATTATACATATGTTGTCTAATCGAGCCATGGATCCAAAGGAACTCAGCATATAATTAAATCAAGATGTGCATGTGTGGTGGAGTAAATGATAGTGATGGTAAAAATGTATAAGTGATAATAAAACTTACTTCTCATTGCTCCTCATATTGCTATCTCTCCTCTTTGATCTTTGCTTTGGGAGAACATGGGCTATCTTTTTTTTCTTTTCTCTCTTTTCTCTTTTTTTCAGGTGGGTAGTAGACACCCCTAATTCTACTGTCGGACACTTGTCCATTTTTTCCTCTCAAGTGGGTATCTTTGTACCTCTAATTCTACTCCAGACACTTGTCCATTTTTACCTCTCGTCTCACTCTTTTTCTTTCTTTCTTTTTCGAGGTTCCGGGCACTTGCCCCTTTTTATTTCCTCGCATATTTTTGCATAACCTGTGTCTCTTCTGCATTGAATCTTTTTAGAGAGAGAGAATAACAACATTTAGGACAGTGAGTGATAATATTTTTAGCAATTTTAATGCATGGTGGTGAATGGTGTAGTGGATGTGTGCAAGTGAATATCTTAATTCAACCACATGAAAAGCTCCTAAGGGTCTACATAGCTCGATCAAACTCAATGTGAATAAGTTGGAAAAGATGTTATAAGTATGGCTGTGGTAGGAAGTTTGCAATGCTAGGAACTCATCATGTGATTTGTGAGTTTTTAAAATAAATCTCCAGAACTTAGTATAGTAGGAACAAGATAAACAGTAGCTCAAACTTTATATCATGCCTTTCTCTTACCTAGACTTTAGTTTTAGGTTCATGCTTCCCATAGATAGTAAATTTCAGTTTTAGTAATTCCTGGAAGAACTCTAATATAAAAGCTAGGTACTTGAAAGTAAGCAAATAGAGCAACTGTTCATCATTTCCGTCATGCATCTTTTTGGTCTTTTTATTTTTCTAGAGATTTAAACTTAGCAGGAAAATAAAGCACACTTATCTACACACTCTTTTTATTTTGTTTTCATGTTTATAGAATGCAGTAAATTAAAGCAAGAAAATATTTATTGGGTTTTCTAAGTTTTTCTCTTTAAGATAAAATACTAAAACAGAGAAGAATAAATAAGAATAAAAACTTACTTGATAAAATGGGGAGGAACTCCCCCAAGCTGGATGTGGTTGTCGGTCTTACCCAATGTTCCAGAATCGCATCATGGTGGTGATGTTGTCGTTCATTGTCGTGGTGTCTTGTCTCAGTTCTTGTACTGCAGTGGCGTGGTCGTAGTTCCATTTTTGTTGCTGTTCTAGGAGTCGTCCATGTTCTGCTTGCGTGTTCTGGATGTCGAGGAGGGTGTTGTCGGTACGGGTGAAGAAAGCACCGGCCTCTTGGTAGTAGTCGTTCGTGAAAGCATAAGAGGCGTCGGAGTATCATCCTGCATCGAATTGGGGCGCAGGTCTAGACCCTGAAGCTCCATATAGATCAGTGGAGTATCTGCCCGTATGGAAAGGCGGGTTTGTCCACTGGTGATCTTGGCTCTCTGGCCATGTCTCCTGTGTTGGCTCTTGTGGTTGAGCATGTCGAATCCATGGGTCCCGAAGGACTCGGGGGTTGTAGTCACAATAATGCAGGTGCGCTGCTTCTTCCGGCTCGGGATCAGCTCCATACCAGGTGCGTTCTCGATGGGTGGTCATCCTTTCAGATGCCACTCATTGTGGAGCTCTCTAGTTTGCCGGTGTCACTGCCATCTCAATCAAGTAATTTTGAACAACATGGAGGCCAAGGTTCGCGTTAGGTAACCGAATCTTGCCTTTATTATCGTATAACATATACATTATGTTCCCCTCTTTTTTCAACATCCGAGCTTGCCTAAATGTGTCATAGCCATCATAAATCCGTAACTCATCTATGAATTCCAATGACGAGTTTTCTAGCAAATGAACATTAGAGGCTAGACGAGTGATAAGTGAAGTACACCCTACAGGTCCCTGAAGATTAGGTATACTAAGCCAACGAGAAACCAAAAGAGTAACAGGTGAAATGGGTGTTTTATTTATAGCAGCATATAGAAGTTGTAAATCTCCTACTCTTACTTTTCTAATATCATCACGATGGAAAAGATTGTACCCAAGCCATTTGTGGAACATCCTAAGAGTGGGGTGTTCCATGTCACTGGTTCGGGCCAGACTATAAAACTCATCTCTAGATATCTCTCTCCAGAACTAGTGTCTCTCAAAATTGGGTAAGTCGGAGTCAATGTCTAAGATGCATCTTGAAGAGAAACCAAGATGGTCGCTCAGTTCTCTCCAAGACAACATAATGTCCTGTTTGAACATCCGGAAAGCAATTTCCCCCTCATAATATTGTAAAGTGCAAAGAAATTCAAGGGTGAGAAGATGGGAACCCAGCTCAGTTATGTTCCAAAAATTTGTCCATCCCACCATCTGGAAAATCAAATCTAATTCACTATCCATACCTGTTTCTTGTAGCAAGATAGGATCAAGAGTGGGGGTGTGAATGAAATCCTTATTCTTTAGCTGCTGGTAAACTTCCTTCTCCCTGCGGGTCTTCAGTCCAAGGTCTCCTATCTTGAGGAGGACCTTGACTTGCTCATCAGATGAAGATGACGGAGCTTGCGGGGGTGTCGGGTCAACGCTCATCTCTGACGGGTGCGAGGAGTGTCGGGATGAACTCCTTGTACCTATGTTCTTGAGGGCCTTCCCTGCGTTCTTTACCTTTTTGAACATCCTGCAAACAAAAGTTGACACACACAACTAGTGGAAAATATGAGAGAAAATGTTAGTGGTCAGCTGTCCGAAATGTCAGTAGTCCTGGGGTTAGTCGTTCAAGACAATTTTTTATTTTGGCAGCACCTTCCCCTAAACAACTTTTACTTCCGCTCTGGACAGCGGGATCACTACTTACTAGGTGAACCTCACTCTCTCACTCAAAGACTACCAACCTCTCTTCCACTCTTCTCTTCCTCTCTACTCTCCTTCTCACTTCACTATAAGAGCTCGTTCTCTGGAAACTAAAACTTGCGTGGTTTTCTGGAATGCTTGTGTGAAAAAGTTGGAGGTAGGAAGTGGCAATTTATAGGAGGAAGGGGGGACAGGGCGGGCGCCCTCTGTAGGTGGGCGGGCGCCCACCTTTGGTGGCCATTCTGGCTGCCTTTTCTCCACTCCCTCCTTTGCTTGGCTCTTACGCAGAATAATAGTTCATGGGTGGTGGTTGGTCGGTGGAAAAGTGCTGGTGAGTGGAGTTATGTTGGTGGATCAAATAATGTGATGGGATATGTGTAAGGTGTGGTGTACGACATGTGGGACCCAAGGAGTGTGGGTCATGCTTCTAGAAGGTTGCTATAATTAAATATAATGCAGAAAAATCTATGAGAATTAAAACTTATTGAAATGATAATGGAAAATATTTTTGTGCCTCCACAATAATTTAATAAATATGGGTTGTTACACTCCATAAATATTATTTATATGGGGCTTTTCATTATTATAATAATGCTATGAATAAATATGACTAATGCAAGAATTAATTATGCAAGAATTTAAATAATGTGGATAAATACCGATTTACCTCCCGGCAAGGGTTTGGGATTTTTAGGTCCCCCAAGCTGGACCTCCAAATATTTTAATCTTCTGAATTACCTTCCTCCAGAGATGGTGTCTCCAGTGGTTCTTCTTCATGACCTTCCTTCGCTATAGAGTCTCTCTCTGGCTTGAATGTGAAGTGTTCTTCTTGTCCGTTTATGTTGAACTTGATTTCTCCCTTCCCGACATCAATGTGAGCATTGGCAGTGCTCAGAAATGGCCTTCCAAGGATGATGGATACTTTTGAGTCAGGACTCATGTCCAGTACCACGAAGTCTACTGGCACAAGGAAATCTCTGATCTTGACTGGAATGTTTTAAGCGATGCCCAATGGGTGTCGAACTGATTGATCTGCAAGTTGCAGGCACATTGATGTTGGTTCTAGGGTCGTATGCTCAAGCTTCTCGTAGACTGATGCTGGCATCACACTGACACTTGCTCCGAGATCACAAAGTGCATTGTCGAAGTGTTGGTTTCCGATCGAGCAATCAATAGTGGGACATCCGGGATCCTTCTTCTTCCTTGGTGGTTTATTGAGGATGGCCGCACTACATTCTTCTGTCAGCTTGATAACTTCAGTGGTGGGCAGTGGTCTCTTCTTGTTAAGAATATCTCTGATGTACTTTGCATATGTAGGTACCTGTATGGCATCAAGTAGAGGTATGTTGACATATAATTTCTGAATGACCTCTATGTTGACACTAGCTAACACCACTTGAATACTAGGTTGTCATCCCCAGCACGGTGCCACAGTGTATAAAGGTATTTATAAATATGGAGGCTCTCTAGAAAGTAATCTATTCTATCCGCAAGCGCACAGATAAAACACCTCATTGTAGCATTTCACCAGGTAAGTATTCCAGGTATCGTTATTTATAATTTTGCTCAGGAGAAAAAGGATTAAATGAAGATAAGGATAAACCTATCAAGGCATAGACTAGTGATAAACTTGCAAGAACATGGTTACTAATGAGGAACTCATCACACAGTCACTTACTTTGGCAGGGGGTAAACCATAAAGATAATGATAATGAATTATAAGTTCATGGGTAAATAACACAGTGATTAGAAAATAGACTACTCCTCATATATGTAAGGTGACGTCGGATTAGCTAGAGAATGGATTCTAAGTTATCAACTATCTACTAAGTCACAATCTACTCTAGTTATCTACAAGATCATGTATAGTATAAAAGACTCTTCATTCATGTATAAGGAACATTGCTAAAGTAAATCAGAGCATCACAAGACTTACTCCGCAATACAAATTCTACCAGTCCTATCAACGGAGGGTGGACTATATAAGAATCAACGAAGTTATCACTATCGCGAACTACCACACGACCCGGCCAATAGGATACATTTGTAGGTAAATAACATCTAAGCACCATGTCCACATGTGATCTACCACTTAACTCCCGCACATCAAGAGCTAAGCGCTTTGCAAACTTATACATAAACTCATTATCAATCATAACTATATCAAATATAGAACTAGAGCAAACTAAGAACATAATAAATAGAGACATAATGCAATTAGAACAAAGTATTAGAGAAAGATATGAAATAATACCAATCTTTATTAACGAAGATCTGAATCCAGAGCGTAGTGCTCTACTTCTCTAATTCCTATCTAATCAATGCTCTAAACTTGAAGGATTAGGGAGTAGCTAATTCTAATTCTCTATGGGAGAGAAGCTCTAAACCCTAAGTCTCATGGCTACCTCTGATAATGATTTCTCCTCTTCTCTTCTCTCCCCCAGGGGTGGAGAGGCCTTGGTTATATAGTTCTTTCAAGTGAATTTGGGCCGTCGGATCAAACCGACATTGATCGCACGTTTTTCCTTGATCCTTTAGGTCGGTGGAGCACGATCCAAGAGTTTGGTTCTGCTTGGCCCCGAGGCCTGGGCGGGCGCCCAAGTGGGGAGGGCGGGCGCCCTGCCCCCGAGCCCATCCGGTCTCCCGTTCGTTCCCGTGGCTTCTGGACTCTTCTAGATTAAGGAAAATTACACGGCACGTAATTATCTCATTGTAAACATGACATGTGGGCCTTCTCTCCATATTTTCTGATAACCCCCTGCAGAAATAGATAAACACCAAAGCTCGTGGAATTCTGTCAGATAAAACCCTGATTCTAGATGTTTGGTGCATATTGATCCTTTTCCATGTTTATTTGATGGTTAAATTTAGTACTTAAGAACCGTCAACAAACTCCCCCAAGCTTACCCTTTGCTCATCCCTAAGCAAACAGCTAAACTCAGATGGATCAGGAGTTACTTCGATGTTTTCTTTCCCGACAAACACACATGCTTTCAAATAAAAATTCTTCCAGATTAGAATGAAGTGTCATGGAACTTAGTACCTGCACTTAAGTCTTAAGTAACTGAAAGACAAAATAATTAAGTCAAGCACTATTCCTCCTATCTATACTTCACCTATGTTCCAGAGTTTTTCAAAAGTTTTCAAAATAAAACTCAGAGTTCCCTGCAATGATTCTCTCAAGTCTCTCTATATGTGGTATTTTTGGATCCTTACCAAAATGTTGCTTACCTATAGCTAATGGAATATTTAAGTGGAGCTCATAGGAGTGAGAAACAGCTCATACATATGTTGTCTAATCGAGCCATGGATCCAAAGGAACTCAGCATATAATTAAATCAAGCTGTGCATGTGTGGTGGAGTAAATGATAGTGATGGTGAAAATGTATAAGTGATAATAAAACGTACTTCTCATTGCTCCTCATATTGCTATCTCTCCTCTTCTTTGATCTTTGCTTTGGGAGAACATGGGCTATCTCTCTCTTTTTTTTCAGGTGGGTAGTAGACACCCCTAATTCTACTGTCGGACACTTGTCCATTTTTTCCACCCAAGTGGGCATCTTTGTACCCCTAATTCTACTCCGGACACTTGACCATTTTTACCTCTCGTCTCACTCTTTTTCTTTCTTTTCTGAGGTTCCGGGCACTTGCCCCTTTTTATTTCCTCGCATATTTTTGCATAACCCATGCCTCTTCTGCATTGAATCTTTTTAGAGAGAGAGAATAACAATACTTGGGATAGTGAGTGATAATATTTTTAGCAATTTTAATGTATGGTGGTGAATGGTGTAGTGGATGTGTGCAAGTGAATATCTTAATTTAACCACATGAAAAGCTCCTAAGGGTCTACACAGCTCGATCAAACTCAATGTGAATATAAGTAGCAAAAGATGTTGTAGCAAGTATGGATGTGGTAGGAAGTTTTGTAATGCTAGGAACTCATCATGTGATTTGCAAGTTTTCAAAATAAATCTCTAGAACTTAGTGTAGTAGGAACAAGATAAACAGCAGCTCAAACTTTATATCATGCCTTTCTCTTCCCTGGACTTTAGTTTTATGCTTCCCAAAGATAGTAATTTCAGTTTTAGTAATTCGTGGAAGAACTCTAATATAAAAGCTAGATACTTGAAAGTAAGCAAACAGAGCAACTGTTCATCATTTCCGTCATCCATCTTTTTGGTTTTTTTATTTTTCTAGAGATTAACACTTAGCAGATAAATAAAGCACACTTATCTACACACTATTTTTATTTTGTTTTCATGTTTATAGAATGTAGTAAATTAAAGCAAGAAAATATTTATTGGGTTTTATAAGTTTTTCTCTTTAAGATAACTAAACACTAAAATAGAAAAGAATAAATAAGAAAAGCAAATAAAAACTTACTTGATAAAACGGGGCAAGCTGGATGTGGTTGTCGGTCTTACCCAATGTTCCAGAACCGCATCATGGTGGTGATGTTGTCGTTCATTGTCGTGGTGTCTTGTCTCAGTTCTTGTACTGCAGTGACGTGGTCCTGGTTACATTTTTGTTGCTGTTCTAGGAGTCGTCCATGTTCTGCTTGTGTGTTCTAGATGTCGAGGATGGTGTTGTCGGTACGGGTGAAGAAAGCACCAGCCTCTTGGTAGTAGTCGTTCGTGAAAGCATAAGAGGCGTCAGAGTATCGTCCTGCATTGAATTGGGGCGGAGGTCTGGACCCTGAAGCTCCATATGGATCAGTGGAGTACCTACCCGTATGGAAAGGCGGGTTTGTCCACTGGTGATCTTGGCTCTCTGGCCATGTCTCCTGTGTTGGCTCTTGTGGTTGCGCATGTCGAACTCATGGGTCTCGAAGGACTCGGGGGTTGTAGTCGCAATAATGGAGGTACGCTGCTTCTTCCGGCCCGGGATTAGCTCCATACCAGGTGCGTTCTTGATGGGTGGTCATCCTTTCAGATGCCACTCGTTGTGGAGCTCTCTGGTTTACCGGTGTCACTGCAATCTCAATCAAGTAATTTTGAACAACATAGAGGCCAAGGTTCGGGTTAGGTAACCGAATCTTGCCTTTATTATCATATAGCATATACATTATGTTCCCTTCTTTTTTCAACATCCGAGCTTGCCTAAATGTGTCATAGCCATGATAAATTGGTAACTCGTCAATGAATTCCAATGACGAGTTTTCTAGCAAATGAAGACTAGAGGCTAGACGAGTGATAAGTGAAGTACATCCTACAGGTCTCTAAAGACTAGGTATACTAAGCCAATGAGAAACCAAAAGTGTAACAGGTGAAGTGGGTACTTTATTAATAGCAGCATATAGAAGTTGTAAATCTCCTACTCTTACTTTCCTAATATCATCACGATGGAAAAGATTGTACCCAAGCCATTTGTGAAACATCCTAATAGTGGGGTGTTCCATGTCACTGGTTCGGGCTTGACTATAAAAATTATCTCTAGATATCTCTCTCTAGAACTGGTGTCTCTCAAAATTGGGTAAGTCAGAGTCAATGTTCAAGATGTATCTTGAAGATAAACCGAGATGGTCACTCAATTCTCTCCAAGACAACATAATGTCCTGTTTGAACATCTGAAAAACAATTCCCCCCTCATAATATTGTAAAGTGCAAAGAAATTCAAGGGTGAGAAGACGAGAACCCAGCTCAGTTATGTACCAAAAATTTGTCCAACCTAACATCTGGAAAATTAAGTCGAATTCAGTATCCATACCTGTTTCTTGTACCAAGATTGGATCAAGAGTAGGGGTGTGAATGAAATCTTTATTCTTTAGCTGCTGGTAAACTTCCTTTTCCCTTCGGGTCCTCAGTCCAAGGTCTACTATCTTGAGGAGGACCTTGTCTTGCTGATCAGATGAAGATGACAGAGCTTGTGTGGGCGTCGGGTCGACGCTCATCTCTGATGGGTGCGAGGAGTGTCGGGATGAACTCCTTGTACCTATGTTCTTGAGGGCCTTCCCTACATTCTTCACCTTCTTGAACATCCTGTAAACAAAAGTTGGCAAAAACACAAGTAGTGGAAAATGTGAGAGAAAATGTTAGTGGTTAGCTGCCCGGAATGTCAGTAGTCCAGGGGTTAGTCGTTCAAGACAAGTTTTTATTTTGGCAGAACCTCCCCCTAAACAACTTTTACTTGTGCTTAGGACAGCGGGATCACTACTTACTAGGTGAACCTTACTCTCTCACTAGAAGACTACCAACTTCTCTTCCACTCTTCTCTTCCTCTCTACTCTCTTCTTACTTCACTACAAGAGCTCCTTCTCTAGAAACTGAAACTTGTGTGGTTTTCTGGAATGCTAGTGTGAAGAAGATGGAGGCAGGATGTGGCAATTTATAGTAGAAAGAGGGGACAGGGCGGACACCCTCTATAGGTGGGTGGGCACCCACCTTTGGTGCCCATCCTGGCTGCCTTTTCTCTACTCCCTCCTTTGCTTAATCTTAAGCCAAAAAATAATTCAATGGTGGTGGTTGGTCGGTGAAAAAGTGCTGGTGAGTGAAGATATGTTGGTGGATCAAATAATGTGACGGGATGTGTGTGAGGTGTGGTGTATGACATGTGGGACACAAGGAGTGTGCGTCATGCTTCTAGAATGTTGCTATAATTAAATATAATGCAGAAAAATCTATGAGAATTAAAACTTATTGAAATGATACTGGAAAATATTTTTGTGCCTCCACCACAATTAATAAATATGGGTTGTTACACACCATAAATATTATTTATATGGGGCTTTTCATTATTATAATAATGCTATGAATAAATATGACTAATGCAAAAATTAATTATGCAAGAATTTAAACAATGTGGATAAATATCGATTTACCTCCCGGCGAGGGTTTCGGATTTTTAGGTCCCCCAAGCTGGACCTCCAAATCTTTTAATCTTCTGAATTACCTTCCTCCGGAGATGGTGTCTCCAGTGGTTCTTCTTCAAGAACTTCCTTCACTGTAGGGTCTCTCTCTGGTCTGGGCTTGAATGTGAAGTGTTCTTCTTTTCCGTTGATGTTGAACTTGATTTCTCCTTTCCCAACATCAATGTGGGCATTGGCAGTGCTCAGAAATGGCCTTCCAAGGATGATGGATACTTTTGAGTTAGAACTCATGTCCAATACCATGAAGTCTACTGGCACAATGAAATCTCTTATCCTGACTGGAACGTTTTCAGCAATGCCCAACGGGTGTCGAACTGATTGATCCGCTAGTCGCAAGCACATTGATGTTGGTTCTAGGATCGTATGCTCAAGCTTCTCGTAGACTGATGCTGGCATCACACTGACACTTGCTCCGAGATCACAAAGTGCATTGTTGAAGTATTGGTTTCCGATCGAGCAATCAATACATCTTGGATCCTTCTTCTTTCTTGGTGGTTTATTGAGGATGGTCGCACTACATTCTTTTGTCAGCTTGATAACCTCAGTGGTGGGCAGTGGTCTCTTCTTGTTAAGAATATCTCTGATGTACTTTGCATATGTAGGTACCTGTATGGCATCAAGCAGAGGTATGTTGACATATAATTTTTGAATGACCTCTACAAACTTACCAAACTGCTCATCGACTGCAGTCCTCTGTTTCTTCTGGGAAATGGCAAATAGTTGGTGTCGTAAAAATCTTTCCTCATTTCTTCAGTTCTTGGTGGTTGTAGCAGATCTTGTGCTTCAACCGGGCTTTGTTCTTCTATCACTACTGGTTGCACTGGTGCTGATGTTCTTTGTTTCACTTTTGGGTATGGGGGATCCCTGGTGGCTTTGCCTCCTCTAGTAGTTATGTTCTTTACCTGCTCAATGTTAGTGGCAACAGGCAGTGCAGCAGCTAGCTTTATTAATTTAAGCTCTACCCTTTTATTGAGAGTGTTTTGCTCATCAAAGGCAGTTAATAGAAAATCCATTTTATTGTGTATATCATTTAGAGATGATTCATTTATATCTAGCCTTCGTTTAACTTCATCATTAGTTTTGGTTTGTTGAGCAATTATCTCTTTTAATGAAAGTTGCTTGAAAGTGTTACCTGAATTCATACCTTTGCTATTGGGTTGACTCGAAGTAGGTTGATATTTGTATGCTGCCTCAACGGCCCTTTGATCTTCTTTGAACTTGGCCCTCTGTTCAATCCAATGGAGCAAATTTTCCATCTTGGTTGATAATGCTTTTACTTCTTTTGTTATTTCTTCAGTTGGATGACATTGTTGAGCTTCATCTTGGAACCAGCTTTGATTTTCTACTATCTTATCCAAAAGTATCTCTGCTTTTCCAATCGTAAGCTCCAAGAATGATCCTTTAGCAGATACATCTAGGCACTCACGAGCCTTCTGGGTTAATCCATGGTAGAAGGTCTGCATAAGTAACCATGTGGCCATTCCATGGTGAGGACAATCTGATATGTATCCTTGAAAACACTCCCATGCTTCTGAAATGGTTTCTGTCTTCTGCTGTTGGAAATTGACAATATTTCCTCTTAAGACAGTTGTTTTGCCTATTGGGAAAAACTTTGATAGAAAGGCATCTGACAAGTTCGTCCAGTTGTTGATGTTATCTTGATGAGTGTAAAACCACTTCCTCGCTTTCCCTTCTAGTGAGAATGGAAAAAGGCGGAGCAGTATGACATCTTTGTCGACTTTGTTGATACGGATTGTGCTTCCAATCTCTAAGAAATTCAGCAAGTGTGCACTAGCATCTTCATGTGCCTTTCCACTGAATTGTGTAGCTTGTACCAAATTGATGAGGCTTGACTTGAGCTCGAACTCGGGTGCTCCTTCTTCTACTGCAAATCTTGGACCAGTTGGAATGTTCTCAAGACTTGGAGCAGAGAATTCTTGCAAAGTCTTTTGTGCCATAGCTTCAGCAATTGGTAGCTAGCTTCTTCTTTCTTTCTTGATTGCTTTGGTTCTGATGATGAAGAGTTGAATGTACCAAAGTCAACCTTGATATACCCTGTATAAAAATATAAACATAGAAAAACAACACGGTGAACCTGCCAAAGCAGAGGTGCCTTGTTATGATTTCTCACTTAGTAGCTGTTTATGCAATTATTTCTCTATAGTCTAGTCTAATATTTTATATGAATAACCTTGACTGATTTCCTGACTTTCCTTACCGTTCCTATGTGTTTCCCCTTTGTGTTTACTCTCCGGCAATGGCGCCAGAAATGCTTGTTGACACTTACTAACACCACTTAGATACTAGGTTGTTATCCCCAGCATGGTGCCAGAGTGTGCAAAGGTATTTATGAATATGGAGGCTCTCTAGAAAATAATCTATTCTATCCGCAAGCGCACAGATAAAATACCTCATTGTAGCATTTCACCAGGAAAGTATTCGAGGTATCGTTATTTATAATTTTGCTTAAAAGAACAGTGGAGATGAAGATAAGGATAAAATCTATCATGGCATAGACTAGAGATAAACTTACAAGAACATGATTACTAATGAGGAACTCGTCACACAGTCACTTACTTTGACAGGGGGTAAGCCATAATAATAATGATAATGAAATATAAGCGCATGGGTAAATAACACAGTGATAAGAAAATAGACTACTCCTCATATATGTAAGGTCACGTCGGATTAGCTAGAGAATGGATTCTAAGTTATCTACTATCTACTAAGTCACAATCTACTCTAGTTATCTACAAGATCATATATAGCATAAAAGACTCTTCATTCATGTATAAGGAGCATTGCTAAAGTAAATCAGAGCATCGCAAGACTTACACCGCAATACAAATTCTGCCTGTCCTATCAATGGAGGGTGGACTATATAAGAATCAACGAAGATGTCACTATCGCGAACTACCACACAACCCGGCCAATAGGATACATTTGCAGGTAAATAACATCTAAGCACCACGCCTACATGTGATCTACCACTTAACTCCCACGTGTCAAGAGCTAAGCGCTTTGCAAACTTATACATAAACTCATTATCAATCATAACTATATCAAATATAGAACTAGAGCGAACTAAGAGCATAATAAATAGAGACATAATGCAATTAGAATAAAGTAGTAGAGAAAGATATGAAATAATACCAATCTTTATTGATGAAGATCCGAATCCAGAGCACTAGGCTCTACTTCTCTAATTCTATCTAATCAATCCTCTAAACTTGAAGGATTAGGGAGTAGCTAATTTTAATTCTTTGTGGGAGAGAAGTTCTAAACCCTAACTTTGATGGCTACCTCTGATAATGATTTCTCCTCTCTCCCCTGGGGTGGAGAGGCCTTGATTATATAGTCCTTTCAAGTGAATTTGGGATCAAACCGACATTGATCGCACGGTTTTCCTTGATCCTTTAGGTCGGTGGAGCATAATCCGCGAAGTTGGACGTGATTGGCCCCGAGGCCAGGGCGGGCGCCCTGCCCCCGAGCCCGTATGGTCTCCCGTTCGTTCCCGTGGCTTCTGGACTCTTCTAGATTAAGGAAAATTGTGCGGCACATAATTATCTCATTGTAAACATGACATGTGGGCCTTCTCTCCATATTTTCTGATAACCCCCTGCAAAAATAGATAAACACCAAAGCTCGTGGAATTCTGTCAGATAAAACCCTAATTCTAGATGTTTGGTGCATATTGATCCTTTTTCATGTTTAGTTGATGGTTAAATTTAGTACTTAAGGACCGTCAACAGTTAGCAGGGAAAGGTTTGGACCGGAATTGCTAAGGCTTGTGAACCTAGGCCAAGCTGCTCCTAATGATTCCTTCTCTCTTTGTTTGAATGTAAGAATTTCGATTCTAAGGTCAGCGATTCGAAAAAGTGGGAAGAAAGCGAATCAAAAGTTGTCCCGAAGTTCATCCCAATTTCCATTAACGCCTCCTACAGAATGAGCATACCACTTTTTTGCTCTTCCCAAAAGGGAGAACGGAAATAATTTGCATTTAAGGGTTTCTTGTGTCATGCCGAAAATAGATCGGCAAGAGCACAACTGCTCGAATTCTGTAAGGTGGGTGTATGGATCTTCATCTACTTGCCCAGAGAAGGGTTGCTCCTGAATCATGGCTATTAGATCAAGGCTGAGGTCGTAGCCATCTGTAAGAATTGGTGTGATGATGGTGGTGGCTCTAATAACTCGCCCTTTGGAGCAAAGAATTTATAGATAGGAGTGAAATCCATGTGATATGGTGAAAATGGTAAGGTGAGTGTGGTAAAAAAGGAAAAGAAAAAGGATACACGGACGACTTGATTCGAAACTAGTACAGCCACCATTCCCCGGCAACGGCGCCAGAAAGCTTGTTGGGTATTTTAAATGCAAACAGAAAAATCCGCAAACGCACAGATACCGATGTAGCTTTCACCCGGGAGTATTCCAGAGTATCGATTTTCCACAGGGAACGTGAGTGTACTAATTAAGATTCAAGATCGCCTAAGGATAACTATATAATTATTTTTAGTGGGAAGAGAGGAAGTTTCCTGAGAGTTCTCTAGTTGATCTAAGAATCAAGAATTACTTCAAAGATTATTTATTTCGGGACATCAGAACACTAACCACAGAAAGAGATGAGAAGGGGGCTAGGAAGCTCTGACTACGGTCCTACAAACACCGATCCGAACGAGGTGGAATACGTCGACCGTTAGGGCTGTCACTATCGTAGGGCTACCACAACAATCCGCACGATTGGGTGCAATTCTAGGTAATTGCAAGACTAAACACCACGTCTAATCTATTAATTACTACTCTAGCGTTGCAAAGACTAGAGCACTTGATGCAAGTGGGAATCCAATAAATAACTTGAATGTAAATAAAATTAATTAAAGAACTCAGGAATTATGAATTGAAGAACCTGGAGAACGATGAAGAACGAACCAGTTGCTGCAAAAGTATAATGTTGAGGAAGATCCGACAGATCCGGCTCCTCCTCCGCTCTCCTCTTCTCTCTCCCTATTTTCTAGATTACAACTAGAACTAACTAGAACTAGAACTAGAGGAACTAGAACTAGATGAACTAGAGGGATCCTCTCTACTTGGATGAATAATTGAAACCCTAGGTATGCTCTCCAGGGGCCAAGGGGTCTGCTTATATAGTCCCCTCAAGTGAATCTGAGCCGTCGGATCAAACCGACATTGATTGAACGGTTATCCTTGATCCATTAGCTCGGTGGAGCACGATCCGCGAAGTTGACCCTGATTGGACACTACAGGAGGGCAAGCGCCCTGGGCCAGGCCCCGTTCTGCCTCCGCTTCGTTCCCGTGGCTTCGGGAGTCTTCTAGATGATAGAAAATTGTGTGGCACGTTAATATCTCTATGTAAACCCGACGTGTGGGCCTTTCCTCCATATTTCCTGATAACCCCCTGTAGAAATAGACAAACACCAAAACTCGTGGAATTCTGTCACATAAAAACCTAAGTCTAGGTGTTGGTTGCATTTGGATCCTTTTCCATGATTAGTTGACGGTTAAATATGAGCATTAAGGACCGTCAACACCCTTTGATTTTAAACTTGTATTTCAAAATCTATTTGGAATTTGAAAATAGGGTCAAAAGCAAAGTTGTAGAGCTTTATGAAGTGTATATAACACTTCTAATAGGTAATGGTAGTTCTCGGACCCGTATATATAGAGTGACATCTGTAGGGTATCTTAGAACTCGTCTGTGTAAAGTAATCACTAAAAAGGATCTAAAACTTCAAAAGTAAGGATCCACTATTAGTAAGCTTTTATACAAAAGAACTGTTGACTCTTGTTAAACCTCACCTTGTACACCTTAAGCCTGCATCCCTGAGTTTTCTCCTCTTTTTCTACTAGGTAAGTCTTACGGAGTACTTTTGTACTCAGGGTTTGTTAACCCCTGTTGCAGGTTCTGACTTTAGCTGCTAATGGAGGTCATGTCGGTGGGCACAACATGATTTGTCCATCTCATCTACCTTAGATGCTTCACCTAAGTTGCTTCTGCTACTCTACACACCTTTTGGAACTTAGTGAAGTTGATACTCCATCATATTTTGTAAACTCATATTATAAATCTTCCACACTCCGATGTAAGTTATTTTTATAACAAAGGTTGTAATGTTGTGGCAACTCCATGTTGATCCTGTATGAGTTGTAAACTGTGGATGATTTAGGGTTATGTGAGGACACCCGACACACTATCCAAGTTATATGACCCTCATGTGTAGTTGTTAGAGGTCTTAAGGATAATGACAGGTGCATGTGAGCCATATAATTAGGGTGGTTCTCCCACACTTGTAACCCTTACTGCAAGCCCACCGGACAAGAGCAACATGAGCCGCGCATACCACTGAATGTAGGGACCCACCCGAGGGCTCGAACTTGTATAAACCTTGTGTCATCTTGTCCACCATCCTAGCCTAAAACACGTAGAGCACAAATTTACTAGTCGGTTAGGCTCTTGGCCAATTACGCGTTGACAATTAGCATGCCATGTAGGGGCCTTGTGCTCATTTTTGATCCACTTCACTCTAGGCTCTCATGTACAATTTGGGAGCCTAGATTTCATATTCCTAGTCGATTACAACATGGTCTTACTTTCTCCCTCCATGTTGGTCGACTCGTCTGATGATGTCGATGTCATCACCGAGGTGATCGACAACCTACGTCTACATGCCACTAAGGCACGTGCTCCCAAACTCGACCCCTCAGAATTGACTACCCATGGCTGGAGCACCCGCCCGATGCCCTCTTGGGACCAAACCCATCCGAAGAGGCACTCTATGACCTCTACTTTTCCTTCTCCAACATCATGGCTCAGCTTGCGTGAGCACCACCACTTTCTCCCAAGCTGGTCACCGAGCCTACTACTATAGTGTGACTCCACAGAGTGCACAATGCCATGGAGTCATACTCCCACTCCATGGCTACGTGCACCTCTCCCCAGCCTACAGAATTCGTGTCTATAGGATTGGCTCATCACCATCTATAGTCCATTTCAGAACTCATTAGGGCAATGAAACAACCTCAGATTCTGACTCAGATGATGGGGGCTAGGGTCCATGGGATGGCACAGACATTTCTAGGATCGACGACCTAAAAGCTCTATGACACTTTCTCCTCAATCACGATTACCTCCTCGAGGCCTCCATCAATGATGAGGATTATGACCCCTCCTACAAGTGCTTCATGGTGCAAGTGGAGTCCAAGGGAGAGGGCAATGACCCCAAGGGATGAGGAGACCACATACCACCCCCCGCCACCATTGTCGTAGCTTGAGCAACTCCAAGAACAGAGAAGAAGGCTCGAGGAGGAGCGACAGTAGCTGGAGCAGTAGCACGTGGCCCTCAAACAAGGGCTCATGCATCGCAACAGTGGTGATGCCCGCCGCAGAGCTCGTGACATTCACCGATAGATCGTCAACAACGACAACGGTGAACAACCACCACTCTTCACCAAGGCAAGCCAGAACATTATCGCCATGGAAATGCTCCTCCGGGAGATGCTGGAGCCATCAACCACAGAGGGACAGTGAGCTCATGTGGATTTGCATGCCCTCCTTGTGTGCGCTATCGTTCAGCAGGTAGAAAGCTCTACACCTCGACGGCGTGAGCCCAAACCAAGCTAGGCTACACCTGCAGCACCACGTAAGAAGGATGCCTCTGTCCATAATGGACAGCCCAAGACCGCACCAAAGGCCCCAAACGTCCATGACTGCGACACCCGCGATGCATGCAACATCATCAACGTGCGCGCGATGTGTAAGGAGGATGGTGCCAGCCACAGTTTCCACCCTCGTTAGGGTGGCCGTTATGACAGTGACAAGGACCAAAGTCTGAGCCCTGGGTCGTCGGGACCTTCTGTCTTCAGTTCCAAAATGCACAGCATGTCGTTCCCGACGCGTTTCTACCCCCCCCCCCCCCCCTCCAACAACCTCATCAAGTACTCTAGGAAACAAACCCTCTACTCTGGCTCGATGACTACCAGCAGGCCTGCCACACTGGTGGCATGGACGATGACCTATTCATCATCCACAACTTCCCACTCTTCCTGGCTGACATGGCATGCGCCGCCAGCGGAGTGCATGCAGCTACAGTGCCTCTTTTGCAGGTGAAGGGATAGGCTTCCCATCAAATCACCTAGTTGTACGTATATGTATATTTATTACTTTAGTAACAGCAGATTACATGGTACTTTTATTTGGGTGTAAGTTCTATGTTGAACGGGTGTAAATTGATTATTTGTAAATATGAACGGCCCAAAATTATTTGAACTGTTATCTGATCTTTTTTTGTTTTTTCTGATCTTCCGTATGTTTTATTTGGTTCTCTTTTAACATTTTTAATTTTGGCTTTCACAGAAATAATCTGGTTATTTTTTTGGATTTTTTTTAATGTTTGTATGTTTTATTTGGTTCAAGTTTGAAATTTTCCAATTTAGCTTCTATAGAAATGATCTGGTTATTTTTTTTACATTTTTTATTTGTTGTTTGTATATGTTCTATTTGCTTTTTCTTTGCATTTCTATCAATTTTCATTTCATAGTAATTATCTAGTATTTTTATTCTTTTATTATTCAATTTTTATATTTATTTGATATATTTTATTTGTATTGATAGATATAGATGGAGCGGTTATAGGAATCAAGTGATGGCTGAGATCTAAATATTTGGTTGTGTTTGTTTGTTGAAATCGATTGATTTTAAGGGATGTGACACTCGGTGACACCTTTTTCTAAATCACTCGAATGTCCAGTAGATACTCCCTAAAAATAAGACACATGGTCCAATAAAGAAGCGACACGTGATCCAACCGCAACACGACATGTGTGCCAATAGACAACTGACACATGAAACAACAAGGTCCTGACACATGGTCCATTAGAAACGTGAGACGTGCAAGAACCAAAGATGGTCACGTTGTCCAATATTGTGGTGATATGTGACTGAACCATCTCCAATGGAGCAGGCTATAGTAGGTACACGTGTAAAGCAATTCTAATGGAAGAAATCGCTAGCATGGCAGCCCCCTGCCACGCATGCCAAAAGCAGGCCTATGATGATCTGTTTTTTATCTATGACGCTATGTTCTTGTCATAGAACATCACCAATTCTATGATGATTTTCAAACTTGTCGTAGAATTGCAAATGTGACGGGGCTTTTCCGATGACCCACTTTTTGTCATAAATTTGTCATAGAACTGAAACCATAACAAATTTGACAGCTTCAGTGACAAAAAATAATTCATCATAGATATTAAAATTTCTACCAGTGTTCATTTGTTCCTATTACTTCTAATATTTGGTCTAGTAATGCTAAGGAAGATTACCTTAGTGTTGTGGCTCATTATATTAATGTTGAATGGCAATTAGAGAAGAGGGTGATTGGGTTAAGACTTATTGATGCAGCTTGCAATGCTCAAATTATTTGTAACCATCTACATCTGCGCTAGAGGATTATGGTTCACTAGAAAAAGGTTCTTTATGTTACTTTGGACAATGCATCCTCTAATGTTAAAGCCATGGAAAAACTCCAACTTGTCCTTCCTAGATATATTAGTGATCTATATTGGTGATATGTTCTTGCATCATTGTTGTGCTTTTTAGACCTCCGCTGCTTGTCACGTTATTAATTTGACGGCTAAGAAGGCTTGGTGTTAAGCTTTTGATTGAAGTATTCAGAATTGCAATATCTTTCTTGAACTCTTCTAACTAAAGAATTGTTGCATATAAGAGTTATTACATTGTTGTTGGTGCTAGACCTACGAAATTTGGTTTGGACATGAAGATTAGGTGGAACTCTACATACCCAATGCTTAAGCATTTGCGCTTGGGGCATATTTAGTACTTTTATCTAGGCTACCCTAGAGATGAAGGTGCTCTTTTCCTTTTGATCGATGAACAAGGTTATGGCACAAAAAATATTACATTTCTTAAGCTATTTATGATTTAGTGGTAGCATTGTCTAGTGTTGATTATCCTACATCTTCACTTATGATTCATCATCTTAATAGGATTGCTAGGCACCTAAAGAATTTTGAGAATAATACATATATTAGATCTATGATTGTTCCAAATACCTTTTAAGTATTAGAGGGACATACATGTGCTTTATTGTGTTGTACTCATCTTGGATCATAGAGCTAAAATGAAAGGTTTTACCAAAGTTCTTAGAAATTTATCTATACTGGTATATCTACTTACTTAATTGAGGTTATAAGGTCTTCTTTCTATCATGTATAGTAAGTATGAAGATAAGTTTGAGGTTGTTAGGTCGAGGAGGACTGTCCCACCTAACCTATATAGTAAGAAAAGAACAGTTTGCGATGAAATTTATGATGATGATGATGATAATGGTGGCACTTGGTGGTTCCTAATCATAGTCTACCTAGAAGAACCTCTACAACTGCCTTGCTACATGTAGCAAGTTCTTAAACTAGCGGTGGTTCTAAACTATTACCCTACTTGGACATTATCACTCAGTTAGATGATGAATTCAACAGCTTGACGGGTAACAAACTTACATATTGAGTCCTTTCTATCTTAGCTCTAGATGTTTCTAACGGTGACTATTTCTACCATAACTTCATAGTATATGTTTAGTACACCTGATAGGATCATCGAGAAGCAGCGGTAGAGGCTAAAGCCTGAAATGGTGGAGATGCTCACTTGCACCAAGTACTGTGACACTATAGAAGCAAGGCTTCAGCATATGGTGGAGGACAAGAAACTTTGAAACAGCTTTCAATCACTTTATCTTGATGAATTATTTACGTAATGAAACTGTAGTACTATGAACTTTGAACGATTTAATGACATTTAACTATAAACTTGAGCCGGGTTGTATTCTTTTTCTGTCTAAGGTTTTCTTACAAAGTGTGAGTTTTTCCTAAATAGATTTTTAATGAGGCAGCCATTGCACGAAAAACTCATATTTATGTTCTCTTCTATTGTTGTCTATGTGATGTGTCATGTGAATTTGTGATTCTAAAGATCTTTTAGGGGCATGATTGGTTGTCTAGTTTCAACCGAACTTGCACGTAGCGATTGCTTGGTTGGCTATAGTAGGCACTAGGCCTGTCTGACACAATGCAAAACAGTCACATGAGGATGGCTCTTCAGATATAAATTTTTTCTCATTTCTGGCGGGCTTGGTTGCCGCATTGCAGCACAAGTGCACGCATAGTGCCAGATGAGTGTTCATGCCAGAAGAGAGAATAACCAAACACCGACTCTATGGTTTGGCTAAATAGAAACAAGAACCAAACAATGGCAGTTGTATCTGATAAGCCTATTCGGCTAGGGGACCAATCTGAGATACAAGGCAGCCACCCCCCTAGGGATGAAAACGGATCGGATACGGACGGATATCACTGATATCATATTTGTTTTCATATTTTTGGTCGAATTCGGATTCGAATACGGATAATATCAACCATATCGGATAAGATATGATTGGATGTCGACATCACAAATATACGATTTAAGTATTCGGATACGGATACGGTATCGGATGTTGAATATTCGGACTTGGAACGGACAGATCTAAACCCCTCTAAACGAATTCGGTCTCGAATACGGTCGAAAAATATCCGTACCGTTTTCATCCCTACCCCCCAGATTCAAGAAGTCATGGTAATAATGCTATTTAGTACTTTAATTGCTTATTTTCTTCTGTAACAATTTAGATTAGTCTTTCTTGTCTTTTTTTTCTTTTATTTTTCCTATATAATTCAATAGCTAGTTAACAAATATAGTTAGTGTTTTGCTTATTTGTTGTCTCTTCATATATCTCTAGCTGCATCTATATTATTTAGGACTAGTCTTTATGTTCTTATCTCCTTTGTTTTTATTATTACCGACATATTTTTTTTCTAAAGTTAGAGACCTTGTGCTAATTAAATTTTGTTCACTTTTTCTTTGTAAATTCACCAAAAATTTTAGTTTTTATGTATCTCATAAAATATTTTTTTATTTAGATATTATCTATGCTATTGTGTTGTATGCATTTCATTATGTATGGTTGCTGTCGGCTTAAATGGCCTCCCCTATGCTCAAAGCTCCGTCCATGCTCCTGCCATTCTCATCGTGTGGGGCTGTGCTTCGCCTGCCGTTCCTCTTCATGAAACTGAACCGAGCAAGAGTATTAAGGAGCAAGTGAGCAATTTCATCATTTTCCTCGAGTGGGATACTTTGTTAATATTTTTTTCCTCAAGGAAATGGTGAGGTGGCTGCTTACATGCCAGAACTTATGCATGTTAATTCAAAACAAGGGTCAAAACAAGCCTGAGGGAAATAACTGATATTGCGAGTTGAAAAAGGTTGTCTAGTACTCTGTATAACTGATATTCCAATAACTGACATTGGTTTAAAACACACGTCCAAGTTGCACCGACAGATTTCAATGTTTGAGCCATGCAGGTGTAGATAAAAGTTAGCTTGTATACAAAGTGCAACCCAAAAATAAAAGTTGTTATTACGTTGTTAAAAGTGCAAAGGCCTACCAAGACAAACCCCTCTTCCTGTCTTCACTTCTATCATTGGAGTTGGAGCCCAAAGTGCCGCCAGTGTATAAGTATATTGTGTCCAAATGCTTGAATCTTAGTTGCCTCATCATTTCTCCGTAATGAACAATGTTCTTCGAACAAAAGAAATATACTCCATTTCAAAATGTCGTTTTTGGCTTTTCTATGTAAGTTTTGTTATGTATCTAGACATAGTATATATCTAGGTGCATAAGCTATGTATCTAGAAAAGCCAAAACGACTTATAATTTAGAATGGATGGAGTATCAAACACTGGCAAACAAAATTTCAGGGGACAGCCTGCATTCCGCTCCATGGGTATAGGTTCACCATTCTGATTGCAGAAAGTGCTGATATCCCTACTGTAAGTTGCGGGTATCAAACATTGAATTTCAATCCCTTTTGTTTATTCATCTTTATCTCCAACATTGAATTTCGCAATGAAGAAACCAATGGTATCCACAGATGATGATGGATCAAACCTCTGAACAAGTTCAGCTTCATCCTCTCTCAACCATTCCCTGCAAGGTTATGAACGTTTCAGAGATGGAAAATCAACTTTTCAGTAAAGTGTATTTGAAAGATTTTTACAGAGTTGGAAGGTAAACTTTCAGTAAGGTGCATCATGATAGAAAAGTCTCGCTGATGAATAATCAACTTATAAGTTATAACTAACAGGAATAAGTCCATTTTGCAACCCCCCCCCCCCCCCCCCAAACCCGGGGGGGCAAAAAAAAAAAAAAACTCTTGGGCCTGCCCCCCACTACAAAATCAAATATGTTTGGCACCTCGACTATTTGGCTCACCTGGATTTGTAGTTGGGGGTTAAAATTAGACAAACAAAATTGGATTTAATCCTAACTAATATGCCTCACTAATGATTATATACATAAACAACTGATTATTTAGCTCCTAACCAATGATACAAATGACAAAAACATGTAACAATCTAAACTGCTTGCTAGTTTCACTTGATAAAGAAGTTATCCACTTTCAATGCCCATGTATAACATA
Organism: Sorghum bicolor; assembly: GCF_000003195.3. Lineage (NCBI taxonomy): Eukaryota > Viridiplantae > Streptophyta > Magnoliopsida > Poales > Poaceae > Sorghum > Sorghum bicolor. Next base: position 38,200,640 of record NC_012876.2, on the reverse strand, counting down.
TATAGTACAGCACCCTAATGATTTGAATTTGGACATACGGAAAAGCTACATACACCTGAAGATCAAACAGAACAGTTTCTGGACTGAAAATCGCCAGCTTACCCAGCAAGTATTGGAACAGTCTCCAGTTTTAGGGGGAGTTGCCAATAATTAGTTAATTACCAACAAATGAAATAGAATTGTCCAAGCATTATCTGAATAACAGGCTGAGCTGTTGAATTTCTGACAAGGTGAAAACAATAATCTTACTCAGTATATGTCATGTTGAACAGCTCACATGAACCAACAATACCAGGCCCTCCAACTTTTGGATACTGAAAAAGAAGAATGAAGATGATGTGCAAAATGCAGTCAAAAGTCTTGTAAATATCAATTTTAGTAGCCTGGAAAATCTTGCATCCATCTTTTGAACAATAATGTGAAGACCAGAGCCATGATGTGCAAGATTAAAAAATTTAATGTCTTGAACTTTGAAGTGACATGTTATCAGTACACCCTATCAAATCAAGTTCCTTGGCATCTCAGCCCGCATCACATAGTTTGGAAAAACCTAAGCAGGTATATATCACATGGTTGTCCTGCATTCTATGGAGTATGACTTTATGAATTACTTTCTTATTTTGCAATCTACTTCCTGATGTAGTTTAAGATAGTATTGGTGAATTTGTTTTTTAGCAATGTACAAACTAATAATCAGTTGCAAATAATGGAACTTACCTGTGATACCAGTGACAGATATTTGTAGGTATCCAATGCATACCTCACCAAAGCCTCATTCTCCCCTGGATTTATAGTACACCTGCAACGCAGAAAAGAAGACACGAGCACTAATAAACAAACTATTCACTGAGCTCTGTTTTATACTACATTGGCAATGCAGACAAAAAAAAGGATGAGCACTAATAAATAAAATATTCACTTAGCTCTGTTGTTTGTCCTTTGAATTGATTATCACATATACCACTATACCAGTTCGTATTGTATGACATGCAGATACTAGTGTTGGAATATAAGTGAAATGCCCACCTCTCCCATTAGCTTAAGCTTCTGGGTTGAACTGGTTGGTGCATGCAACTCAATAGGGTATCAAAGCCAGAGGTCTCGAGTTCGAATCCTAGTTAGCGCAATTAAATGAAATAATTGTTGCTCTCTCCTATTCCACGTCTGAGGCCTGGGGGAGCCTCCAGGTGAGGGGAAGTGTTGGAATATAAGTGAATTGCCCACCTCTTCCCATCAGCTTAAGCTTTTGTGTTGAACTGGTTGGTGCATGCAACTCAATAACTAGATAGGACAACATTGTAATTAGCAATATGTACACAAACTAGGATTACAAATCAAATTCTTCAACCAAATAGCAATCAAGGATAGTCCTGCAATATATTAACAACTAGTTGTTTTCTTGACTACATGGGTAACAACAAAATGTTAAATTTCTTGACTACATAGTTATGACTTATGATTATGACTGGTATTTATGCAGCAACTACAATGAACTACTGATGGTAAATTACTAGCTCCACTGTTGTAACCTGGCCTTGTCCTTTATGTTCAATCTCTGGTTAGGACAGATAAGGTGGCCTTAGGAGCTCCTAGCCATGTCCAGTAAGTGTTTACTAGGCACGTGAGTTGTATTTTCTGCTAGGTGTATATGTGTGTGTGTGATCTGTATGGGGCTCTAATCCCCCTCCTTTTCTTGTTAATATATTGATATGCAACCTGCCCTACTTGTTCAAGAAAAAAATCCACGTCCAGTAAGTAACAGCTGTAAGTTGAAATGTTGGTCATCTAGCTAACAGCTAAAATAACTGGATGTGCCCTCCTTTTCTTGCTGGGGCTTTAATCATGGCTGAAGAGGAGTGTCGGCTGTGGACCTCGGCAGGGGCTCGAGCATTATCCTTCCTGTCTGCCCCTCTCCCTGGTGGTTAGTCCCTTGTGTTGTTTGGGTCAGCCTCCAGTTTTTTCTGAGGCGTGTTAGGCTGCTGTATCTGTGTGAGTGCGTTGTGTTGAGTGCGTGTTTGATGTAAGTGTAGTTGGGTTCTTACACCCTCCTTAATATAATGAGGTGCAGATCTGCTTTTTTTTTAGAGAGAGAGAGACACTAGATGTGCAAAGCTCTTTTTAATCTTCTACCACAGGTGAAGTATGGAGTTGGACAGAAACTCACGTTGAATAAACAATCACCCCACCAGGACGAACTAATTTGACAGCTTGATCAAACATTCTCCTCTGATACTTTGCATGATTTTTCAGCGATTCTAGAGTTTCCTGTCATAATAATGGATCTAAAAAAATCAAAAGAAATCTTCCATGCTATTAACTGGTACGAGCAAATACTCAAGGTAACAAGATGAAAAGCACATCAAGCTATTCACTGGAACGGATAGCACGCCAAGCTCTGAAAATTTGCCAAGAAACAAAGCATACATTCAGGAGTTTCAAAAATCCAGGTGACAATTGATAGACAGAACGAATAAAATGCCAAAAGATACATTAGCATATAAGACAATGTTAAATGTATACGACCATTTTAAGGTTACTGCACTAGCTGAATATTATAAACTGCTGTCAGTATCGGTTGCTATCAAGGTGGGCAAAACAGTAGCACTATCTATTCTCTAATCACCATATTCTTCTCAACATTAAATTTATAACACAAAAATGCTGGCAATCAACTAGGAGCCCGTTATTTTAAATGATGCAAAAATAGATTAAGTCTTTCTTACAACATTGATGCAGTGGTAATCAACAACATAACTAAATTTGGTGTAACTTACCTCACCAGCAAAGAGCCGAGGTCTCAAGCCAAGCGCAGAGCATGGAGCATCAAGGAGGACACGATCAAAGCTGTTAGGATAAAATCCTTTTGACTTTTCAACTCTACCACCAGAGCAATTATTTCTTCCGGGTCCATTCTTCATCCGCCTTAAATTCTTCCTGAGTTCTGCCTTGCTAATATATCTTTTGGCATTTAGGTTTTTGTCATCTACCAGAAAAGAATGTTCAGTTTCTGTATCAGGAATACACGTCATCTAGAGTGAATGACTGATCTAGCCATGAATTGATGATACCACACTCCCTCTCATAAAATATAAGTTGTTTAGGACATCAAAACTGTTTCAAATAATTCAACAAGCATACTATGTGATTATTTTAAATAGAATGAGTCAGATACTATAAAAGTGTTTTCATGATGAATCTAATAACACCGAGAATATATTGGTGAACCTATGTAACTTTGTATATATCATTTGTCAAGGCTATAAATATATATATATATATATATATATATATATATATACACACTATTTTGAGTCCTTGCCTTTGAATAATGCTCAACGCTCCGGCGGAGCAGCACCACCCTCCGGCGACATCCATTAATTTAAACATAAAATCCTGGCACACTAAATGATTTGGTCATTTACTACTACATGCAAATACATGTCATTTACCACTGCATGTAAAAAAGATCACATTAAATAAATGGCCAGGCATGAAGTACGGATTATACTTTTTATCCACGCCAATCACGCCATTGATAACGAAATCACCAATTGATTGCACACCGTTCACATGTCGTTCATAATTCGTTGTTTATAAATAAATCCCAAACCATGCCTCTCATTTCTTCCGTCATTTTCCCTCTCCTCGAATCCATCCCAACTAACCGGCGGCAGCTGCATCTTTAGACCCGGCTGCCGCATCGCAGCTTTTCCCGTCCCGACGACACCCGCGGCGGAAATTTCTCCATCTAGACAGTGACCGTGCGGCTCTTCCCCACCTCGAAAGCGGCCATGGCTGAGCTCCCCCATCTGCAGGTAGGCGGCGATGGGAAACGGCGTCGTGGCAGCGAGCGAGGCGCAGCATCGAGCGAGGTCCCAATGACCCTGCCCCCTCCTTCACCAACCGTGACGACATCTCCATCCTCCGACGGCCGGTGAGCGTTCTCTCAGAGGCAAGACTCCTTCCTCTGCAACAGCCAAGCAGCGCGTCTAGCAGCTCGTGACCCGTTGCGCATGGCGGCGGCGTCTCGCCGGCAGATCGGGCGGTCCCTTGGTGGATCCAGTCGCGAATCGCGATGTGCGCTGCCCATCTGACCACGACGACGGCGCCCCTGCACCTCCCGGCTCCCGGCTCCGACATCTTCGGCTCTACATCGGTGGCGGCGTCCCCACTCATGCACGACAGCGCTGGCTCCTTGGCGACACCCCTGAGCAGCAGCGCTGCTGTCCCAGCGCGGATGGTGCCTCCTGACGAAAGCGCGGCCATCCCAGCGCGGACGACTTCTCTAGTGCCAACCTGTCTTGCCTCCTGGTCGATGGTGGATTCACTGGTGGCACCGCTAATTGTGGCATTCTTAATGCATGTACAACTAATTGTGGAGGAAATTTTGCACCTTTCGTATCATCCACGAATCACTAACTTCCTCAATCGAGGCATTTTTTGGTATTTACGGTGAGAAAGATTTCAGAATCTTACCATTAAAGGCATTTATGTTAATCGAGGAGAAAGATTTCAGAATCTTACCTACTCCTCTGTCTCTAAAAGCTTCAACTTATAGATTTGTTCTAAGTTAAATTTTTAAAACTTTAATCAAAATTCTAAAAAAACCGCTAAGATTTATAGTACAATGCATTATCCAGTTGGTAACTAGCGCCGACCACGGTAGGATTAGTTACTAGTATAAAAAATGGTTTTTTAATAGCTTCTGACTCTGATGAGATACAAGTGGACTCCTGGTGATTAGCACTAGTAAATTAACTGCTCACGGGCTAAGATGTAATTATTTACTGAACAAAGTGATAACATCGGTAATAAAAAAAAAGTCTAACTATACCAAACACTGCATTAATTAATACACCCAAATTAACCCCTCACATGTCAACCAAATAGTAAAATCAATAATAAAAATAACTTGACTAGCGATCGGATGCCCCGATAATTAGTTGGTAAATTAACTGCTCATAGAATTAGGATATAATTATTTACTGAACAAAGTAATAGTACCGGTAATAAAAAAAAGTCGAACTAGTTACCGGACGCCACGTTCATTAACACATGCGAATTAAACCCTCACATACGAGGATGTAATTATTTATTGAATAAAATTATAGAATCAGTAATAAAAAGTAACCTGACGATCGGACACACCGGTAACTAGCAATGGTTTATTGAATAAATTTATAGTACCAGTAATAAAAAGCCTCGGTGATTAGCATAGGCAAATTTAACCACTAAGAGGTCATGAATTCATGATGTAATTATTTACTAAACAAAATGATATGATCAGTTATAAAAATGTCTCACCAGTGATTGACACAGGCAAATAATCGCTCGCATGCTAGATGTAATTACTAACGAAATAATAAAATTAGTAATAAAAATAATCTAACGGTGAACGGACACCTCAGTGATTAGCAATGTTGAATTAACCGCTCACAGTCAGGATATAATTATTTACTGAACAAAGTGATAGTACCAGTAATAAAAAAATGTCTGACTAGTGACTGGACGTGCCGGTAATTAACAGTCAAATTAATCCTTCATATGCGATGATATAGTTATTTACTAAAAAAAAATAATAGAATCAGTAATAAAAAATAACCTGACCAATGATCGGATGGTCGGTGATTAATACTGGCAAATTTACTCATAGGTCAGAGTATAATTATTTACTAAACAAAGTGATAGTATCAGTAATAAAATTATATGTAACTGGATGTTTCTGTAATTAACACCGGTGAAATTAAGCCCTCACTAGTGAGGATGAAATTATTTAATTAATAAAGTTTATCAGTAATAAAAAGTAACTTGATGGCACTATATCCGATAATTATTATGTGGAGATATGCTGGATCGGTCCGGTCAGAGGTGGGGCTCTATAAATAGTCAGTAGACGAGTATTTTAAAGAAAGGTTAATTTCTTTTTTACTACGTCTGCATGCTGTTTAAGCAAAAATACATTCTATAATATTATTTTGTATTATAAATAATTTCGTTCAAGTTTACTGCTCCTGTGCCTGTCGGTAATTATCCTGACCATTTAATTTGGTAGTCAATTTTTCAACAGCTGTGAACATGCACTAGGAACGTGGAAATCGCACCCAAATCAATACACCTATGACGCCATTCTTTAAAAGGAGCGACATACGATTCCGTTTCCACTGAGCCATCAATGAGGCAAGCATGCAACAGCACAAGAGATAAAAGCGAGACCGTTGTTATTGCATTCAATTCACCTGAACGTTGGCCGGAGCAAAATTCACAGGTTCGGCGCTACGGTGGTGGGCGTTCAATATTAATCATAGCCCAGGCTGCTAAATAGTAAGGTCCTATATATATATATGGAAATTCCTTTGTACACGTACGTGTAGTTACTCTCGTCTTCAATAAACTACATTATGTATGTATTCATACTTGTTTATCAGTCTGAGTATGTTTATATACTCATATTAAGATACTCTAGATCTTACCACGCGAAAAATTTTCAAAAAAAATTATATTTTAAATATATTACTAAAATGCCACTACTATATTATATACAATAAGTATAACCATATTTGTATGTATGCATACTTAACATACATATCACTCTAGATGGTCTAGTATGATCATATACTTTGTCTGTATACATTTCGTCCGGTCATATACGCCTTAAATCTAGAGATACATAGATGAGAGTAACTACACGCGCGTGTAGAAAGGAATTTTCCTATATATATATATATATATATATATAAATGCTTGCATAGCAAATGGAAATAAAGAAAAGGAAGCAGCCCATATGATTGTCATTGGATTTTCAGGACAATTAAGGGGTTGGTGGGATCACTACCTTAGTGAAACCCAAAGAAAATCGATTATTGAGGCCGTTAAAATAGATGAAAATGGTAGGCCAATTGTCCTAACCAATGATAAGGACAATCTCTAGGATCTGTTTCTGATGCCATCTCAACCCTGCTCTACAACATAGTTTACCACTTTGCTGGTAATTATCAGGATATTTATGAAAAGAATAGGGAACAATTGATTAATTTGAGATGCAAAACCATGACAGATTTTAGGTGGTACAAAGATTCCTTTTTATCAAAATTATATACTCTTCCAGATCCTAATCAAGATTTTTGGAAAGAAAAATATATATCTGGCTTACCTCCTCTATTTGCTGAAAAGGTTAGAAATTCTTTGAGAAAAGAAGGAGAAGGTAGCATAAATTATCAAAACCTAGATATAGGAAAGATAACTCAAAAAATACAGTTGGTAGGAGCTGAGCTTTGCAATGATTTAAAAATTAAGGAACAGCTCAAGAAGCAAAGGGCCATTGGGAAAAAGGAATTGGGAGAATTTTGCTACCAATTGGAAACATTCGGTTTCCAAGATCCTTTTGAATCCCAAAGAAGAAGGTCACATAGAGATCATAAAAGAAATTATGATGACAATAAGAAAGCAAAACACCCTATGAGAAGAAGGCATAAGAAGAAATATGACACAGGAAATGTCTTCAAAAATTTTAAAAAGGATCACAAGGCAAATGATTTAGTTTGTTTCAAATGTGGCCAAAAGGGTCATAAATCTTCAAACTGTTTCAAATCAAAAGTAAAACAAGAAATTCAAGCCTTGCTTGAATCAGATTCTGAAGATATCAAAGGAAGATTGGGAGAAATCTTAAACCATATACAAAGTGATGATAGCTCAGAAGATAACACTGAGATAAATTGTTGTGAAAATAATGAATGTTCATGTTATGAACAGAGTACCTCTGAAAATGAGTCAGATAAAAACGTTTTAGTTCTCACTGACCTAGAACAGTTTGTTTTAGACACCTTTGACACTGTGCAGGACCCAGAAGAAATATGACACATAAGATTCACTCCGCTGAAGGTCATCTTCTAAAGGTAAATTACAAAATTCCGGAGATCAACATTTGTATTGAAAACATTCGTATTAAAGCATCATTTGTGCTAGTTGAAATCTAAAACAAGATGTTATTCTTGGAACACCTTTTCTATCTTCGATTCGTCCCTTTATGGTTACTGATGAGGGCATCCAATTTCATTTAGATGGAACCAAGATAGAAATATCCTTTTTATCAAAATCATAAAAATTTATCAACAATATATCATCAGATGACTCTACAAGAGTAAGATTTCAAAAGGGTAAGATATTACATGATTCATCCCTAACACTAACAAAAAGGATTCTCTTGATGCAGCAAAAGCTAGAGATGGCTCCTCTCTTGGAGTACAAACATCTCATGCGGATGAGTACTTGGAGACTGCCGATACTTCCAGATGGAGATCGTGATCGTTTCAATCATAATTTTGAGATCAATGACTTGCAGCAAGGGTTGTTAAACCTACTCTGGCAAGTTAAAACTAAAAAAGATAAAGCTCATGCTCTAAATGGGCTGGCATACTATTTCAGAAGCATGGGAAAAATCCCTTGCATACAAGATAACCTTTCTGATCATCAGAAAAGGTCTTCAAAATTATCAGATGATGACCACCTTGAAGAGGGGTCCTCAAACTTATCAGATTCTCTCCTCATGGCAGGAGAAAGATTTCCAAAATTATATGATCAAAATGATCCCAACTCAAAATTATTAAATCACAAGGTATGTGATTCTGAGACAAAATCTTCGGAAACATTCCGATTTCCACCAGATGATACTTTCCCTCAAAAGGATAAGATGTCTCATGCTAAAGTCAAAAACACCAAAGATGCTTCCACCCAAACCGAATCAATCCTCGATAACCCCAGTCACCACCAAAATTATACCACCATTGATGAAACCAACCTTGCTCCACTCAAAAGACACAAGCCATGTTCATTACCTATCAGCACCCCTTATGAGTTGCTTGTCCCGAAGCTAAACTTCAAAACTGAGCAAGCCCTTTCAATCCTTTCCCAGGATTGTATTAACCTAATCTGGGAAAAATATCAGCAAAGACACATGAATGTGTTCCATGGTCTCCAAGATTATTTCCTAGACCTTTATACTGTGAAAGACACGCACAAGGGGACATCCATCAAGATTCATGCATTCCCCTTCCTTCATCTTGATGATAAATTGATCATCCAGCCACGACACAAATATATCATTCTCAGAGCCGATATAAACCTAAAATATTTCAGAAGCCTGCAGACTTATTCTGCCGAAGATATCTCCTTACAAACTATAATAGATCAAGGGTTGGTCCATGCAGTTTTATGGATCAATGGAAGAAATTCTTCATTCTGATCTGGGAATAGCCATTAAAGAAGCCTGCAAGAAGCTATACCATCTCAAAGAAAGATTCAAGATTATGTTTTATTCATCACCACCAAGGTTCACGCCACCACTAAAGCCTGCAACCCATGATGTCTATATCAACAAGGGATGTTATCATTTTCCCAGTAATACGTATTATGATCTGGGACAAGAATATGAAGAGTTGCTCTCCAAAGTTACAAATCATGACAACTGGAGAATTTTCAATGAAGCCAAAGAACTTGAAGAAAATATCAGATTTGATCCTACATATCATATGGTTTTCTAAAATAAAATTATAAGGGTTTTTCTGCCAGAACCCCATGGAAGTTTTGGGCCAATTACAAGATGTGTCGGAAGGCTAATAAAACCAGACTATGGTAAAGAAACACAGCTAAGAAAAGAATACCGTGAATTTATGGCCTGGCAAGACATATGGCAACCTGATGAAATTGATGGTACAGAAGCAGCACCCATGATAGATTATGATGAAGAAGACTAGATATCCCTCAAGGACAAAGGAATCTACATTATGGAAGATAAGACCAAACTATCAAGAGTCTAAAGGCTCATCATGAAGGCCTTTTCAAAGTCAAAAGTATCATCATAATGCCCATAGATAGTCAAAAAGAGATATCATGAAGATGGCCACGACACAAATATATCATTCTCAGAGCCGATATAAACCTAAAATATTTCAGAAGCCTGCAGACTTATTCTGCCGAAGATATCTCCTTACAAACTATAATAGATCAAGGGTTGGTCCATGCAGTTTTATGGATCAATGGAAGAAATTCTTCATTCTGATCTGGGAATAGCCATTAAAGAAGCCTGCAAGAAGCTATACCATCTCAAAGAAAGATTCAAGATTATGTTTTATTCATCACCACCAAGGTTCACGCCACCACTAAAGCCTGCAACCCATGATGTCTATATCAACAAGGGATGTTATCATTTTCCCAGTAATACGTATTATGATCTGGGACAAGAATATGAAGAGTTGCTCTCCAAAGTTACAAATCATGACAACTGGAGAATTTTCAATGAAGCCAAAGAACTTGAAGAAAATATCAGATTTGATCCTACATATCATATGGTTTTCTAAAATAAAATTATAAGGGTTTTTCTGCCAGAACCCCATGGAAGTTTTGGGCCAATTACAAGATGTGTCGGAAGGCTAATAAAACCAGACTATGGTAAAGAAACACAGCTAAGAAAAGAATACCGTGAATTTATGGCCTGGCAAGACATATGGCAACCTGATGAAATTGATGGTACAGAAGCAGCACCCATGATAGATTATGATGAAGAAGACTAGATATCCCTCAAGGACAAAGGAATCTACATTATGGAAGATAAGACCAAACTATCAAGAGTCTAAAGGCTCATCATGAAGGCCTTTTCAAAGTCAAAAGTATCATCATAATGCCCATAGATATCAAAAA
>NC_012876.2:38176771-38189803 GCF_000003195.3 Sorghum bicolor | reverse complement strand
CTTTGGAGAGCACTCTTCATATTCTTGTCCTAGATCATAATACGTATTACTGGAAAAATAATAACATCCCTTGTTGATATAGACATCATGGGTTGCAGGCCTTAGTGGTGGCGTGAACCTTGGTGGTGATGAATAAAACATAATCTTGAATCTTCCTTTGAGATGGTATAGCTTCTTGCAGGCTTCTTTAATGGCTATTCCCAGATCAGAATGAAGAATTTCTTCCATTGATCCATAAACTGCATGGACCAACCTTTGATCTATTATAGTTTGTAAGGAGATATTTTCGGCAGAATAAGTCTGCAGGCTTCTGAAATATTTCAGGTTTATATCGGCTCTGAGAATGATATATTTGTGTCGTGGCTGGATGATCAATTTATCATCAAGATGAAGGAAGGGGAATGCATGAATCTTGATGGATATCCCCTTGTGCGTGTCTTTCCCAGTATAAAGGTCTAGGAAATAATCTTGGAGACCATGGAACACATTCATGTGTCTTTGCTGATATTTTTCCCAGATTAGGTTAATACAATCCTGGGAAAGGATTGAAAGGGCTTGCTCAGTTTTGAAGCTTAGCTTCGGGATAAGCAACTCATAAGGGGTGCTGATAGGTAATGAACATGGCTTGTGTCTTTTGAGTGGAGCAAGGTTGGTTTCATCAATGGTGGTATAATTTTGGTGGTGACTGGGGTTATCGAGGATTGATTCGGTTTGGGCGGAAGCATCTTTGGTGTTTTTGACTTTAGCATGAGACATCTTATCCTTTTGAGGGAAAGTATCATCTGGAGGAGATCGGAATGTTTCCGAAGATTTTGTCTCAGAATCACATACCTTGTGATTTAATAATTTTGAGTTGGGATCATTTTGATCATATAATTTTGGAAATCTTTCTCCTGCCATGAGGAGAGAATCTGATAAGTTTGAGGACCCCTCTTCAAGGTGGTCATCATCTGATAATTTTGAAGACCTTTTCTGATGATCAGAAAGGTTATCTTGTATGCAAGGGACTTTTCCCATGCTTCTGAAATAGTATGCCAGCCCATTTAGAGCATGAGCTTTATCTTTTTTAGTTTTAACTTGCCAGAGTAGGTTTAACAACCCTTGCTGCAAGTCATTGATCTCAAAATTATGATTGAAACGATCACGATCTCCATCTGGAAGTATCGGCAGTCTCCAAGTACTCATCCGCATGAGATGTTTGTACTTCAAGAGAGGAGCCATCTCTAGCTTTTGCTGCATCAAGAGAATCCTCAATCCTTTTTGTTAGTGTTAGGGATGAATCATGTAATATCTTACCCTTCTGAAATCTTACTCTTGTAGAGTCATCTGATGATATATTGTTGATAAATTTTTCTGATTTTGATAAAAAGAATATTTCTATCTTGGTTCCATGTAAATGAAATTGGATGCCCTCATCAGTAACCATAAAGGGACGAATCGAAGATAGAAAAGGTGTCCTAAGAATAACATCTTGTTTTAGATTTTCAACTAGCACAAATGATGCTTTAATACGAATGTTTTCAATACAAATGTTGACCTCCGGAATTTTGTAATTTACCTTTAGAAGATGACCTTCAGCGGAGTGAATCTTATGTGTCGATTTTACAAAGTACCTGGATGGGATGATATCTTGTCGAATGCAATTTACATCAGCACCAGAATCTAGCAGGGTGTTATATGTGAATTTATGCCCATCATAGAATTCATATGATAATTCAGTGTACCATTTTTGCTTAAAATATCTTTCTATAGAGCCTATTAATTCATCATCTGGTGGCTCTCTTTCGATAAGTTTTTCCTCATGATCATTCTTCTTATGGAGCTCCAAGATCTGAACTCTTCTTTTGAGATCTATTAATTCTTCTTTGATGAAATTATATTCTTTTGAGAGATCATTAAGGCTTAGTTGCTTATTTTTCTTTTTTAGATCTTCAACCCTTTGGAAGACCTCATCTGCAGAACAATATTTCTTTTTCTGAATTTCATTAACCAATTTATCTTTGTTATTCTTTACCCTTGATAAGAATTTTTCAAGGATAATCTCCTTTTCTTCTGGGTCCTGCACAGTGTCAAAGGTGTCTAAAACAAACTGTTCTAGGTCAGTGAGAACTAAAACGTTTTCATCTGACTCATTTTCAGAGGTACCCTGTTCATAACATGAACATTCATTATTTTCACAACAATTTATCTCAGTGTTATCTTCTGAGCTATCATCACTTTGTATATGGTTTAAGATTTCTCCCAATCTTCCTTTGATGTCTTCTGAATCTGATTCAAGCAAGGCTTGAATTTCTTGTTTTACTTTTGATTTGAAACAATTTGAAGATTTATGACCCTTTTGGCCACAGTTGAAGCAAACTAAATCATTTGCCTTGTGATCCTTTTTAAAATTTTTGAAGACATTTCCTGTGTCATATTTCTTCTTCTGCCTTCTTCTCATAGGGTGTTTTGCTTTCTTATTGTCATCATAATTTCTTTTATGATCTCTATGTGACCTTTTGGGATTCAAAAGGATCTTGGAAACCGAATTGGTAGCAAAATTCTCCCAATTCCTTTTTCCCAATGGCCCTTTGCTTCTTGAGCTGTTCCTTAATTTTTAAATCATTGCAAAGCTCAGCTCCTACCAACTGTATTTTTTGAGTTATCTTTCCTATATCTAGGTTTTGATAATTTATGCTACCTTCTCCTTCTTTTCTCAAAGAATTTCTAACCTTTTCAGCAAATAGAGGAGGTAAGCCAGATATATATTTTTCTTTCCAAAAATCTTGATTAGGATCTGGAAGAGTATATAATTTTGATAATAAGGAATCTTTGTACCACCTAAAATCTGTCATAGTTTTGCATCTCAAATTAATCAATTGTTCCCTATTCTTTTCATAAATATCCTGATAATTACCAGCAAAGTGGTAAACTATGTTGTAGAGCAGGGTTGAGATGGCATCAGAAACAGATCCTAGAGATTGTCCTTGATTATTGGTTAGGACAATTGGCCTACCATCTTCATCTATTTTAACAGCCTCAATAATCGATTTTCTTTGGGTTTCACTAAGGTAGTGATCCCACCAACCCCTTAATTGTCCAGAAAATCCAATGACAATCATATGGGCTGCTTCCTTTTCTTTATTTCCATTTGCTATGCAAGCATTTGCATACATAATCATTTGATGGCACATGGTAAAAATTTGGTATTCAACAAACCCATCAAGGTTCCACTCAACTATTTCCTTGCCATTGAAGCAGGTCATGTTGGCTATGTGCGGCAATTCTTCAAACTGAAGATCCGCATAGGTTGGTCTTCGATAATAATTTCTTGTCATAGCCGTTTGGGTTGTTGTTTTAAACGTTTTAATTTTGTTGATCACATCTTTACTTTCACCATCAGTGATCTGGTTAATATTTTTGTTAATATTTTTGTTGACCTTTAAATTTCCAAGTTTATTGGATAATTCATTGATCAATTCCTCAGAAACAGAGGATCCCATAGCCTTTTGTTTTCCAAGCTTGAAGTTTGAAGAGGCCATTTGTGGAACAAAAGGTGGAATGACTATTTGTGTCTGGGGAACCTCAGAATGAGAGCTGGAAGGAAGATTTACCTTGACTTCACTTTTGTTAGGCTTTGTTCCATCCGTAAGAATGGCTTCTATCCGCTCTGTCTGCTGGCCAAGAGCATGCAAAGATATGTTTGAAAAATTTTGTTGTTCTACCAAGTGACCTATGTGTTCAACTTTTATAGGTTCAGCATAGGTAGCTCTGGATATGTTTTTGAGTGGACAGGCCTTAATGCTTTCACCTTTTGCTTCTAATTGGATGGGTTCAAAAGATGGATGCACAGCTTCTACCTGTTTACCACTGGTGGTCTTCCAATCTTTAGAAACTTTTTTTATCATGGTTATCTTCTCATTATCAGACTCAGGTTCTATCTTATCCTTTTGCTTCGAACCTGGTTTAAAGAATTCTTCAAAATGTCTGATCTGACTATTTTCATACCAATCAAAGAAGAATATGTTCTTCTTTTGCTCAATCATCTCTTTGTGCCAAACTTCTCTAATTTTCAGCCTAAAAGGCTGATCCACATTCTTGAAATACCTTTCCTTTTTGGCTTTATTTTTGGGAAGCGCTATTTCTCTGCGGAGAAGCTCTTTATCTATTTGGAACTCTTTTTCCCTTACTATATAACAATATGTTTGTAGTTCGGGATCATCAGTCTCAATGACATTGATTTCAAAATCACAGATTGATGGTTCATAGGAGTTATCTTCATAGGTAGCATAGACAATATTCTGTGGTTTCATCTGGGGTCTATTGTCAATGCTAACCGAGGGCCTAGATTGGACAAAGGCTTTTCTTTTGGAGGAGAAAGCGACTTCAACATCCCCATCAGGAGAGTTTCAGAGATAGATTGGACTTCCGTTTGCTCAAGGGTTTGTGGCTCTACAGCTTGAGTCAAGGTCTCATGCATGGTATTAATACGGCATGTTTTTTCAATGGTTTTAATAAAGTAGTCTGAACGAAGAGAGAAAGTTCCTACATGATAGATTTCTCTATATTTTGGGATTTTCCAATTTGCAATGCTTTTTTCTATATCTTCAAAACAAATAGATGATGCATTTTTCACAGACATAGTCTTAACTGACCTATCACTGCTACACGAGGCTTCAGACCTGTCAGAAGCACTAAGCGTCCTTACTAACCAAGACATCTTATACGAAGACAAAGGAGTTTAGATGGGGTAGTTTCCAGTCCAACGGTAGGGATAAACCTCACAATTAAGATCACATTGTAGGGTATATGGTTTCCAGTCCAACGGCAGGGTTAAACCTCACAATTAAGATCAACTTGTTCCTCCGTTCGAGCTGCTAGTCCAACGTTTCACCGCCTAAGCTGCTAATCCAACGTTTCACCGCCTAAGCTGCTAGTCCAACGTTTCAACGCCAACAAACGCCTATCCTTCGGCTAAACAAGGCTAACGGGTCGAGGCAAGCTTAGACTAACGGGTCGAGGCAAGCTTAGACTAACGGGTCGAGGCGAACTCTTACAAGAGGAAACAGGATCTCCGCGACTTCGGCGTACAAACACACTACGGGATCTCCGCGACTTCGGCCTACTACCGCACCCTCTCCCCCCCCCCCCCCCGTTTCGGAGAAGATGGCTTGGGGAGCTCGGGCGAACCTAGTGGCTCCGATACCAGCTTGAAAGGATCGAGTCCAGGTCTAGGTAAGGATCGAGTCCAGGTCTAGGTGGGATCCAGGTCTAGGTGGGATTAGGATGGTATGTCCGTGATATATATATATATATATATATATGCAATCATAAGTAATCATCCCTACTCCCTCTGACGCTTTGGACAAGATATTGTCTCCAATAAGGAATTTGAGAATGGAACAATAGCATGCTTTTGTTCAGTTGTTAGAATATCTCATGTTATCACTCAGCTCTTGCTTGGTTAGTAGAGTGTCTCACAAGGTGGCCCATCCACCAGGCTGACAGGCTTGAACCGAATGTGGAGTACTTAGATAAGCTATTCAATGTACATGCAATCCATCAACTGAAAGAAAGGATCACAGGAACTCACAAGCATAATGTGTAAGCTGACAATATCAATAGCTAGAAAGAAATGGGTGCAAATCTGCATGCTCCTTACCAGAATGCACCACTGTTGTTGTTGAGTTGCCTTCATCTACACTAGTAGAACTGCCATCTATTGTGGCATGGCAAGGGTCCTCTGTTGGTGTCTCAATTGCTTCACTGTGATTATGAGCCATGCCAAGGTTTCTTGATTCATCAGTTTTCCGCACAGATTTGAGGGCATCAAGTTTATAAGCTTTAATACAACTCAAGTCCATCTCAGAAGCCAACTTTAGAATATCCATCACCTGTAATCTACTTTCATGTTAGAGAAGCACAGTTACATATCGTTTTTGTTTTACCAAGCATGAAAAAGAACTGTATTCATTTACTATGACCTAGTGGGGTGTTTGGGTGGGTTGTATGGGTCATTGCCCCCAATTTTTTTCTTCTTACTATAATGATACACAGCTCTCCTGTGTATTCGAGAAAAAAAAACTGCATCCATTGCGCTAAAGAAGGAATAAAGTATCTTTACAAGGTTGGACCCCCCCCATAAAAATAAACAAAACAAGATTGGGATGGAAGGAAGGAGGACAAAGACAAAAAGAAACAAACATGCCAAAGAGACACTGCAATGCTAGGCTTGGTTGACAGCAAATGAGCTAGGCCACTTGTTCCACCATCAATCAGTTTCTGTGAACACTATACACACCACTCAGTTAACATTTTGTTATGACTTGCAAAAGGATATGTGTTCATGAAGCTATAATCCTTATTGTGAGATCATAGACCAAGGTCAAAATATATGTTAAATCTGATGTGAAAAAACAGTTTACCTTATTGTGAGATCTATCAAGGGCAACAACTTCTCCTTTGTCCCTCATAAGGATAGCTATTGCTGTTGTTTTTCCTCCAGGAGCAGCGCACATATCTAGTATTCGCTCTCCTGACTGGGGATCTATAAAATGGGTCACCAATTTTAGCCAATACATATCAGGCTTGGCTGAAATCTTGTTGAGATGCAGTACGAATATATGGAATGTATATCATGAAAAATGCATAACCCGAGCTATTTATGAATTATATACCCAAAAGAAACAAAATTCTCAAAAGCGCAAGTGACATTTAAGCCAACCAAATGCGAAAAGGTCAGCATCTAGGGGAAAATAAGTATTGAGATAGCCTGGGATTCAACTGTTTATTTCTAGCAAGATTATGTGCAGTGGTTTTTCAACTTGACAAATTGTTTTGGTTTTTAAAACTGCAAACACAAGGGAACCCTAGGTTTTCTCTTTGACTAGAAGCCAATCACAATGCAGTGAACTCCTCTAACATCTGCAAACTAAACATGCATTTTCTCCAAGGTTCATAACGAGTGCTTCGGATTATTCCATATGATGCACAGTCCTCGATGTAATCATTTGGTTTTCTATACTGCCTGGATTTAAACTAACACAATCAACGCTGTGTTGGATATTGGATCATAATACTGGATGAAACATTACATTGAAACTAGCAGCCAAAAAATATATATAAATCATACCAAGGACACGAGCAGTCACAACACTTGGTAAATTTTGAAGAAATATCTCCCCTTCAAGCACATCTACAGACGAAAGGAATTATTAATTAGGCTTAAAATCAATAATATGACAAAGGATAATGAGATAAATTAGTTGACAATTTATATCAACTCAATCAAAGTATTGTTTTTGAAATCCTTCTCACAGTAAAAGTAGATGGACAAAATTCAAAGTTAGGTATGCATGAAACAAAATTAAGGAGTTGGCAATATTCACACCATTATACATGGGTGCCTTTTGGGTTGCTTCTGATGGAGAATGAAGCCCTAATACAGCTTAAGGCATGGTTGTCTATTATTTTCAGATGGTGGGTCAGAGCAGAGCTTATCCAGATGAAATTTCTGGGTAGCTGCCAAGAGAACAGCTGAGCAAAGGAGCAAAGCCTGGCTAGCTGCATGAGTTGTAGTTGAGGGTTCAAATGATAAAAATACCATTCAGAGAAATGATAGTATGGTCTGTCCTCAAGTTCTATATTAACACTGTAAAGCTGCATATGTGTCAATAACATTGTCGGTTATTTGATAGCATAAAAATGATATGTAGATTGCTACAACACATTACATATAAACTATGTGTTAGTTAAGCCTAATTGCTATGTATCTTAATTTCTGCATTAGTAGTAGCAGTGCCTTGGCATCCAAGTTTGGAGCAGGCATCTTTACTTTTGCTTTAGCATATTCTAGAGTGGGTGGCTGACCACATTGCTATATAAGTGGCAGACCCCCCCCCCCTCCCTCCATTGTATCCTGTAATCACAATTTTGATTCAATCCAAGCGGCCAAGGGCCAAGCTGCCCTCTGGGCATTCCCAGATCCAAATCTCTATGAGTTGGGCAACAATTGGTATCTAGAGCTTTAGGGTTTACCCAGAGAGAGCCATGTCCACCGAGAGTGCTCGCGTCCGGGCCGCCGCCGCCGCCGCAGCAGCAGCAGCTGTAGCATCCACGGTGGAGCAGCGGGGCGCTGGAGCCTTCGGCGCGGGGGGAGATGACCGCAGGACGCGCCTTGCTGCCGCAGAGGCAGCGGCGGCGGCCGCGGCCGCCACGGCCCAGCAGGCAGCAGCAGCGGCGCAGGCCGCAGTTGACGCCGCGGCCGCCCTGCGCCGGGAGCTGGAGCAGGAGGATGCGGTCTCCGCGGGATCGCGATCGCGCACCCCCGAGCGCCGCCGCCAGTCGCCGTCTCCTGAGCGGCGCCGTGGTCGTCGCGGGCGTTCGCCGGTGCCGCAGATGGTCTACCGCGACTCCGGGGCCGGGACGCCGTGGCCGATGCTCACCAAGAGCAACTACCATGAGTGGAGTCTCCTGATGAAGGTAAAGCTCCAAGCTCGACATCTTTGGGATGCAGTTCACCTCGGTGGCGTCACGTATGAGGAGGATCGCCGGGCCTTGGAGGCTCTGTGCGCCGCTGTTCCACTCGACATCGCGGCCTCCATCGCCAACAAGAGGACGGCGAAGCTGGCGTGGGACGCCATCGCGCTGCGCAGAGTCGGCGGTGACCGGGTACGCCGCGCGACGCTGCAGCGCCTTCGCGGGGAGTGGGAAGGCCTCGCCTTTCAGCCCGGCGAACATGTCGAGGACTTCGCCGTGCGCCTCAGCAGTCTGATGGAGCAGATGAAGCTGAACGGCGACACCGACCTCACCAAAGAACGCGCCGTCGAGAAGCTCCTTCGGTGCATGCCTAAGAGGTACAGGCAGATCGTGAACTCGATCGAGACCCTGCTCGACTTCGACGCGCTCACCATCGAGGACGTCACCGGCCGGCTCAAGTCGGTCCAGGACCGAGAGCTGGCGGATGACCTCGAGTCTGCAAACGCCGGCGGCAAGCTTCTGTACACCGCCGAACAGTGGCGGGCCTTCGACAAGAAGAAGGAGGAAGCAGTCGGGCCGTCCAAGGACAAGCGACGGCGACCTCGCGGTGGCAAGAAGAACAAGCCGCGCGACGATCGCGATGGAGGCGGAGCCGGTGGCGGAGGGGCGCAGGCGGACAAGGCAGGAGGTGCGGACGGCGAGCGCAAGCCGAATCGCGACGACCTCTGCCTCAACTGCCATCAAGCAGGCCACTGGGCCCGAGACTGCCCTCATCCCCGACGTAACCGAGAGCGCGGTGGCGCCGCCAACGTCGCCCAAGTGGATGAGGACGCTGCCGCCTTCCTCGTGCATGGCTTCCTGGAGCTCGACGCACAAGGGAGCTGCAGCAAGGCCCAAGCTTCAATCTTCTGCGCCAAGAACGGCTGCCTCGAGCTTGAAGAACCCCGTGCGCGCGCCTACCTCGACACCGGCAATGGAGAGAAGATGGACGGATGGTACCTGGACAGCGGTGCAACCCACCACATGACCGGCCGACGCGAGCTCTTCACCGACCTGGACACTTCTGCCAGAGGATCGGTGAGGTTCGGCGACGAGTCGAAGGTGGAGATCCATGGCGTCGGGTCCATCATCTTCGAAGCGAAGAACGGGGAGCACCAGGTGCTCCACGGCGTCTACTTCATCCCAGCGCTCAGGAATTTGATCATGAGCCTCGGCCAACTGGACGAGGGGGGATCAAAGGTGGAGATCGAGCACGGCGTCCTGAGGATTTGGGATCGACACCGGCGGCTACTCGTCAAGGTGCGCCGCGGTGCTAACCGCCTCTATGTCCTGCATCTGAACCAGGCCAAGCCACTCTGCCTCGCCGCACGCAAGGATGATGCGGCATGGCGCTGGCACGAGCGCTACGGTCATCTCCACTTCGACGCTCTCCGACAGCTGTCCAAGAACGGCATGGTGCGCGGATTGCCTGCGATCACCCACGTCGGGCAGTTCTGCAACACGTGCGTCCTCGCCAAGCATCGTCGAGCCCCGTTCCCGGCGGAGGCTGAGTACCGCGCGCAGGAGCCGCTCAAGCTCGTCCACGGCGATCTCTGCGGCCCAATCACGCCGGCGACTCCGGGCGGCAGACGCTACTTCCTGCTACTCGTCGACGACGCCACGCGGTACATGTGGGTGGCACTGTTGACAACCAAGGACGCCGCCGCGGACGCCATCAAACATCTCCAAGCTGTAGCTGAGAAGGGGAGCGGACGCAAGCTCCAGGTGCTGCGCACCGACAACGGTCGCGAATTCACCGCCATGGAGTTTGCGGCCTACTGCGCCAATGAAGGAATCGAGCGCCACTACACCGCCCCCTACTCGCCGCAGCAGAACGGAGTCGTGGAGCGTCGGAACCAGACGGTGGTGGCCATGGCTCGTGCGCTGCTGAAGCAAAGGTGCCTTCCGGCTCGATATTGGGGGGAGGCAGTGGTGACTGCTGTCCATCTCCTGAACCGAGCGCCTACCAAGAGCTTGCAGGGCAAGACGCCTTACGAGGCATGGCACGGCAAGACGCCGCGGTGGGTCACCTGCGCACGTTCGGGTGTGTAGCATACACCAAGGACCTCACCCAGCTGAAGAAGTTGGATGATCGGAGTCGCCCCGGCATCTTCATCGGGTACGCCGACGGTGCCAAGGCGTACCGCATGCTCGACCCGGCGACGCAGCGAGTGCGCGTGTCGCGGGACGTCATCTTCGACGAGAGCCGCGGCTGGGACTGGGTGAAGGCTGGAGAGGACGTAGCTCCAGTGAACACGGAGTTCGTCATCGAGTACGCAGTGTTCAGCGGGAAGGAAGGAGCACGAGGCGAGTCTTCAACAACCTCCTCTGCTTCGACCACTCCGACCACCGCAGTTGCTCCAACCGCGCCCACACCATCTCCGACCACTTCAGCGACTCCGACCACGCCATCAAGCTCACCAGCTCCGGGGGAGAACGGGAGCGGTGCTGGAGCTGCTGCGACACCATCTCCGACCACTACTCCGACCACCGATCAGCCCCAAGTCGAGCTCGCGACGCCACTGGAGGATGACGAGGATCGCTTGGACGCCTTCTACGACGACGAGCCCCTCCGGTACCGCAAGATGACCAACATCCTGGGAGATGTGTCTCCTCCAGACCTGGCGTCGCGCCTCTTCGCCCAGCTCCACCTCACGCACGCTGGCGAGCCTATCAACCACGCGGAGGCACGAGGTGATCCGGCGTGGGAGGCCGCCATGAAGCAGGAGATCGAGTCGGTGGAGAGGAACAAGACCTGGGAGCTTGTCGAATTGCCTGCTGGTCATCGCCCGATCACCCTGAAATGGGTCTTCAAGCTCAAGAAGGACGAGAAGGGCTCGGTGATCAAGCACAAGGCTCGACTGGTGGCGCGGGGCTTCGTCCAGCAGGAGGGCGTCGACTACGACGACGCGTTCGCCCCCGTGGCACGCATGGAGTCAGTGCGCGTCCTCCTCGCGCTAGCGGCTGAGGAAGGGTGGTCGGTGCATCACATGGACGTGAAGTTCGCCTTCCTGAACGGCGACCTCAAGGAGGAGGTATACGTGCGCCAGCCACCGGGCTTCGCCGTCGCCGGAGAAGAAGGCAAGGTGTATCACCTGCGCAAGGCCCTGTACGGCTTGCGGCAGGCACCGCGCGCCTGGAACGCGAAGCTGGACGCCACCCTGAAGGCGATGGGTTTCACCCAGAGCGCGCACGAGGCGGCTGTGTATCGGCGGGGCAGCAGACGCTCTGTCCTGCTCGTCGGGGTGTACGTCGACGACCTCATCATCGCCGGTGCTGAGGAGGAGGAGGAGGTCAAGAGCTTCAAGGCGCAGATGAAGGAAAGGTTCGACATGAGCGACCTTGGCTTACTCTGCTTCTATCTCGGCGTCGAGGTGCGTCAGGATGCCAGTGGCATCACTCTCCGCCAGACTCACTATGCCAAGCGGATCCTCGAGCTCGGCGAAATGGTTGGCTGCAATCCGGCGCACACGCCCATGGAAGAGAAGCTTCGCCTGAGCAGGGAGAGCAAGGCTGAGGAGGTGGACTCCACGCACTACCGGCGGCTTGTCGGCAGCCTCCGGTATCTCGTGCATACCCGGCCGGACTTGGCGTTTGCCGTCGGGTACGTGAGCCGGTTCATGGAGCGGCCCACGGTGGAGCATCTGCAGGCGGTGAAGCGCATCCTCCGCTACGTTGCTGGGACTCTGGAGTATGGTCTTCACTACAAGAGGGCTCCTGGAACTGCGCGCTTCATCGGCTACTGTGACAGCGACCTCGCCGGTGACATCGATACAAGCAAGAGCACCAGTGGGACTATGTTCTTCTTGGGCGATTGTCTGGTCAGCTGGCAGTCAATCAAGCAGAGAGTGGTGGCCTTGTCAAGCTGCGAGGCAGAATACATTGCTACTGCCTCTGCTGCAACTCAAGCACTATGGTTGTCCAGACTGCTCGGGGAGCTGTTGGGCAAAGAAGTTGATGTGGTGGAGTTGAAGGTGGACAGCAAGTCTGCTTTAGCTCTGGCCAAGAACCCAGTCTTCCATGACAGGAGCAAGCACATAAGAATCAAGTATCACTTCATCAGAGACTGCCTGGAAGATGGAAGTATCAAGGCCAGCCACATCCCTACTACTGATCAGCTTGCAGACATACTCACCAAGTCTCTGGGAAAGGCCAAGTTTCAGGAGATGAGGAGGAGGATTGGGCTGGAGCAGATCAACCAGCATTAGGCTTAGGGGGAGAATGTTAGTTAAGCCTAATTGCTATGTATCTTAATTTCTGCATTAGTAGCAGTGCCTTGGCATCCAAGTTTGGAGCAGGCATCTTTACTTTTGTTTTAGCATATTCTAGAGTGGGTGGCTGACCACATTGCTATATAAGTGGCAGACCCCCCCCCCCCCTCCCTCCATTGTATCCTGTAATCACAATTTTGATTCAATCCAAGCGGCCAAGGGCCAAGCTGCCCTCTGGGCATTCCCAGATCCAAATCTCTATGAGTTGGGCAACACTTATGAACTTAATGAAACGAGAGTCAGCGGTTCTTAGAATTCAGCCCAA
>NC_012876.2:38091252-38176671 GCF_000003195.3 Sorghum bicolor | reverse complement strand
CTGGCTCAACTCTCAGTCATCTCTACTGCAATCCCATGAGGAACACGAAATAGTGCAGACCTTGACATTGCAGCGGTCCCTTGACCAATGTACAAACCCGTCCTTTCTTCATAATGTGCATCTGCAACATTGTGTATGTCAATAGTTCATTGAATATGCCACCTCTATCAATCAAAAAACCTTGCAGCACAACCTAAAACAACAGTACAACACCAAGTGCAGTCATCTATTTCAAGGGAAAATAGACACTTACAAAGGAAACAAAATCAGTCTATTTAACAAGTATATAAAAAGCACTAAAAGCATTCACTGAAAAACAAGCTTGCCTGATTGCAATCCCTGTAAAACGGTTCCTCGTGTTATGCCCACAGCCCAGCCATCTTCCTTGACAGGCTGCTCAATAGCGACTGACACTGCAACCTTATCACCCTTTTCAACATGTGAACTACAAGCTAAAACACCAGGAACATACACCTGAACACAACGAATGGAAAAGATCAAACACAAGTAGAGATTTACAACAATGATCTTGTGTAGTGGCACGGACAAAATCCAAATAATAAAGGAAAACATAAAGGTAAATGTGAAATACAAGCTAAAACACCAGGAACATACACCTGAACACAACGAACGGAAAAGATCAAACACAAGTAGAGATTTACAACAATGATCTTGTGTAGTGGCACGGATATTGTGGTATTTCAAAATCCAAATAATAAAGGAAAACATAAATAAAGGTAAAATTAGCAAGTTCCTAAAGAAAACAGGAAAATGATATTTGAATTTCAACAATGAAGTTTATGCAGCACACTATTCAGTTTAACACCAAGGAGTAAACATTACTAATTCCTTCAGAAAATTCTGGCAAGATCAGGAAAGGGTACAAAAACTTCTGAATCAAAAAGAAGAGGGGAAGAGGGAGTGTTAAGGATGCAATATTATAATACTCAGGGTTCAACGAAATCAAAAGGTAAATTAGCCTGATTATTGAAGGTTAACACATTAAACACTGTGAACCTGTTCGACCAAATACAGCAGAATATAACAAGTGTTCACCACATAACATGCATATAAAGCTTGTGACATCAGAAAACAACAATAATTTTACTCATATCATGAACTAAGTAGGCACAGAATGCACAAAAAACATGCAGCTGTTGTGCTCATGAAAGGACAGCAATGTTAGGTATTAATTCAAGTTTACACTTCCTTTTTGATCCTGTAAAAATATCAAGACTACCAGGTTCCCAAAACCAGCAGAATGTCCCAAATAGGGAAGTGACCACCAGTGTTCAACATGTGTCAGTCTAAATGGTGCAGATTCAATCCAATGCCCCGTATTATAATTTGGAGGGGAGTGATAGTGGATACGAGACAACTTAGAACTAGTTTCACCAAATGTCTGACAAGTAGATTTATATCAGCTGCTGAGATCACAACCGCTGGCAAACATAGACGGTTATCATTTTCTTATTTTAGGAGTGGCTCTTACTCATTAGTCATTAGACTCGTTTGCTACATATAGGCACACATGCAGGAAAAGAAAGATTTACCTGGGCACCCCGAAGAACTGACTCTGCACATTTTCGACTTACAACTACTTCCTTAACAGCTTGATCTGGTTGGCTACCATAATACAGCACATGTGGTCCTGATCCCTGAACAAACAAAACATTTTCAAGGCCTGCATAGGGGCACTTGTGGACCAGAGAGCTCCCTTCATGTGGTTGCTCTCCACCATTCAGCTCAACAGCCTCCACACCATTGATTGCAGCAGAGAGCTCATTTTCACATACTAGATCCATCAGTTTATGCATGACAGCATCAGTGGAAGACTTCAGAGTATTGACACGAATACAAGAATAACAAGAAGGATGCCTGCACCGAGAAGTAATGGTTAGTCATATATAACAGTAACAGCATCACTAACTGAAAATTACCACCGATTTTGGCATAAGTACCCTAAACACAAACTGAAAATTAGCACCAGAGTTCTGAACAGTACCCTAAACACAAATTGGCTAAGGTAAGCACGTAGAAGTTCATACTTCAGAAAAACTATGTAGTGAGTCAAAGCCAAGAACTGACTATAACATGACATTGCACATTTGAATAACTATGAACAAAGATACCGATCACATACATAAATACTAGTCTCTTCAGACCAACCGTCTGATGTGCTGATCTAGTGATCATCTTATCTTCCAAATACTTTAAACATTAACTGTGAACTAAGTTGACTTGTTTAGTGTTTATAACCTGAGAAAAGCATGTAATGCAGAAATGTTTCATCAGGTCTGCAAATTTTCATGTGATGAATGTGTTCAACAGCATGAGATTCAGAATATACATAAAACCAAGTATTCTTGGTTGCCCGTTGCTTAGATCCCTAAGGTAGTACGTTTCATATTTCATGACAACATAAACATATATCCTTCTTGTTAATTCTGAATCATTCTGATACTAACCAATGGAAGGACTGATGTAAATACTCGAGCATTCGGCCACGGGATATGCAAAGAACCTGCGTTTTCTGCTGGGGCCTACATTTCATTATCAATCTGCAGAGCTACTCAGGTAGAACACTACGCTACACAGCTACAGATAATAAGAACCCTAGAACCTGGATTTAAAACACAGGAATCCTAGAATCGGCAGCAACCAATCAAAGGAGAGAAGGGCAACAGCCAGAGGCAGCAACTCGTGGGCGGGAGAGTACTCACGCGAGGGCCTCGGAGATGCGGGCGAAGTGGTCGCGGCCGTACGCCGCGGCGAAGTACTCCTCCACCTCCGGCTGCCATCGCAGCCTTGGGCTGTACGTGTACCGCCCCGCTTCAGCGGCGGCCGGCGGTGCAGCCGAGGGGGAAGAGTGGGAGTCCATCGGCGGCGAGGGCCGACAGTTGCCGGCCAAAGGCGGATGGGGAGGTTGGGGAGGGAAGAAGCGGCGGAATGGGGAGCACGGGGCTGTGGGAGAGCGGGAGAATCGAGAGCAGAGGCGGCTGCAAGCCTGGAGCAGAGTTGGGAGTCGGAAGGCTTGGGGCAAGCATCAACGGGTTTGCGGGTTTTGCAGACTCAGGGGTTTTCCTGGGGTTGGATGTGTCCTATACGTGGTTTGCTAAAAATTATTTGCTATATTTTGAGTTTTGGTAACTTAAAGATTTGGCAAGTGAAAAAAATAATCATCTCCAATAGTTTGTCATTTAGGCTTGCCAAATTAAAAATAAAGGTCCACACCCTAACTACCCATACAGAAACCAACGATCCATCTATCCTTGTCCCCGTTCTCTCGACGCCGCCGCAGCTCCGTGCGTGAAGGCTAGCCGGCGTTACTCCGTGCGTGATACTCCGGCGATTAGGTGAGTTCGAACTCCCAACGATCTCCTTCACGAAGATTAGTAGAACATTGATAGCCGATTAAAGTTTTCTAAATATGTGATAGCGACAGCACAGAAGCAGCTCGCCAGCAACTTGAAGTTTTCTATGTCTCTTTGATGCATCAAACTCAGAAGTAGATAGGCGATTGAAGTTTGTTGTACACTTTAAATTTTTGGATTAGGAATCATGTCTCGGAAGAGATCCCTTGCGCAAAGATAATTGGATGATTCATCATCTGATGATGATGATTGTTGTATGATATTATCGGCTAGTCAAATTTTACTAATTGCTAGCAAGGAAAAAGGACCACATGGTGGCTCTTACCGTGACAGAGAAGGCGGCCATGAAAGGATGTATCAAGATTATTTGGCTGACAATCCAACATACGGTCCCGAATTATTCCGTAGAAGGTTCGTGCACTTTAATTTCAAATTAAGTTGTTTTATGTGATCAATAATTGTTTATGTTGCGAAACTTTAATTTTTTTGTTCCGGTACAGGATGTCTATAATGAACGCTGTTGAAGCGCACGATGAGTACTTTGTTCAGAAAAGAAATGCAGCCAATGCATGCAGAATTGAACTCTCCATCCTTGGAGTTGTGCCCTTATTGTGCTTCTCAAAGTGACCATGCACATTACCCCAGAACCCAGTACGGTTTTGGTTGGCCCCATGGATGGGATCTTTGCTAGCAATCAACCATCCTTCACAAATAAGCTCGTTTTCGTTAATATTAAAATTTTTAGACCTCTTGGTCCCCTTGTTACCACGACTCGCAACATCTTCCACCTCTGGACTAGTCTGAGTTTCTTGCTGAGTAATTGGAATATTAATGTCATCCAAACCAGAAACATGGCCATGTTGTGCATCCAAAAGAATCCTCGACAATAACTCTTCTCCTTCATTCTCCATAACTGTAACAAAAACGAACAACGATGTATGAGCACCTCTCAGCGAGTCGATTTTTAGGAACTCAAGGATATCGGACAGATTAGACCCATCACCCATATGACAAAAAAAATACCGCAGTCAGGTTTGTATTTTCAATCAAATACACCATAAAACTTAGCGAAATCGCGATTGAAATGCTCACAAATCCATAGTTTCCGTATATCCGTATATGATCACAAACCCATATACTCCCTCCATACCCTGAAAACATGACGTCCTGGGCTCCCACGACGTTTTCGTAAAACTTATCGTTTTAGCATTGTCGAGCTACAGTTGGACGCGTTTACCCCTATTAATTGCTCTTCATCCTGTTGCATGTGCAGCGCCTCGTTTCTCTCCGCATTGCCGCACGCTCTCGCTAATCACGCTCACGCTCGCCTGCTCCTTTCCTCTTCGCTGCATGCTCTTGTATCCCTTCGTCTGCCGTGAACCGCTCGCCGCACCGCCATGGAGTCTGTTGGCATGCTCGTCATCTTAATTCGTCAGGCTCGTTCAAATCCAAGAGAAGGTTGTCGTCGTTATCATCCTCTAAACGAATGTTGAGATCAAAGCCAAAGAAAAAACCAGCCATGTCGCGTTTACTAGTAGGCAAGCAGTAGATGGAAGCAAGGCAAGCTAAGCCATGTCGTTTGTACGCAAGCAAGGCAAACTAGTTGATAAACGCGAGCGTCGGCAGCAAACAAACGAGCAGCCATAAACGCAAAAACGCGAGCACAGCGCCATGCAAAATGCAAAGCTTCAAAAAGTGCTGCTCTGGGCGGTCGAACCGTGGATGTCCAACCACATGCTGCGGTGTGTTTACCAAGTGAGCTACAAAAGATTGTCATTCAAATAGCACGTGCACCTATATTTAATAAGGGTAGGGATGGAATTACCACAATCATGTCTTAAACGTCAATTTTTTTGGGTATAGAGAGAGTACGTATACATCTGGACTTCGCTTTGGGGTCCAGAATACGGCCAGTGGTTGATTCGCGTACGCGACGTAGCACATGCTTCCGGTCCCCGCACCGCAGCAGCCAGACACCGCCGCACTTGCCTTGCCCGTCGGTGACTGGTTGATTTGAATGCGGCCGTGCCGAGTCCGACGCCGCCGTGAAGCGAGACTGATGCATGCGCCTCGCCTCCTCTGCCTTCCTACGGCTGCGCCGCCGCCATGTCTATGACCTAGGCGGCAACGGGATACGAACAAGGAAGATGAGACTCTAGACTTCCAGCAGAGATCGAACGTACCTGTTCGCGACCTAGGCGTCGTGTGCTCGTCAACCGCTGGCGCCGCGATCTAGTCGATGGCACCCGACGATGGCAACTGCAGATTTTTGGCAAACATGTTTAGCAAACTGTTGGAAATGGTTTTTTCATTGATTTACCAAAATTTGTGGGATGGCAGCCCACCTCCTAAACAAGTCTCTATTCTAAATTTAGGGACTTGATTAAAAAAATCAACTCCAACCCACCTCCTATTTAGGCTCCCATTTTCCATGCCCTCTCAAATTATAGTTTCAGCCCCTCACATCCAAAACCCCATATTCACCCACTTTCCTCTCTCCACCCATAAATCAAGACAAGAATTACAAATGGTGGAGTTGATGCAGGATTTGTCAATGACAAGTGGGTCCCATGTGAGATAAGGACTTGGTCTGTTTTTTCTATTGGAGTTGGTTATTAATTTGAGCTCCTACTTTTTTTATCATAGCCTGTAAATAAAAGTTTAAGAGCTTAATTTAGGGACTTGTGCTGGAGTTGCTCTGCCAAATTGCACTTGACAAATCTTGTGTTCTGACAAGTGGCTAAAACAAATGGCAAGTCAAATAATCTTGTATCTCCAATGGTTTGGCATTTGAGCTTGTTAAAATAGAAAAGGATGCCCACATCCTTCAACCGTTCAATTGTCGCTACTCTAGTCTCTGATTACGATAGCAGATGTACAACAGAGATACATGCACAATAGGACAAATAAAGGAGCTGATCCATCTAGCAGATACATACACAAGACGATAAACATATACCTTCATCAATCCATCTGCAACTCTACAACTATCAGCCTTCATCAGTACTGCTATCCTACTGCTACCCAGTTGGCTAGTTCCAGGAACATACCTTCACGGACAGAGGCCGTGCGGACAGCGATGGAGGACGGCTGTGTGTACGACGACGAACGGAGGCCGCATGGAAAACGAACAGAGGACAGCCGTGCGGACGACGACGAATGAAGGCCACACAGACGATGACAGAGGACGACTGCACGTACGACGACGGCCGCACGTACGACGATGGACGGAGGCCGCGCAGACGACGATGGAGGACGGTCGCGCGGACGGCGGAGGCAAGAGGACGGGGCGGCGATGACCACCGTGGCGTGAGGGATCAACCGGCGCCGCGACAAACTTGATCTGTTCAGCGACACGAGGGACTCGATCTCATCGGCATGGGCCGAACGACACGGCGATTTATATGGCGAGCAAGGAGATTTGGAGACGCGCGGGAAGGAGTCCAGAAAAGGGGCGGCGTGGGCTTCCTCGCGCAATGGCAAGTCGCGGAGTGCGCGTAAATTTGCGCGTGCAGCACCCCTGGATAGCAACTCCTCAAAATTTGGCAAGTCCTTTAGCAAACCATTGGAGAATCGAATTTGTAGCTTTTGCCAAATAAACAAGGATAGCAAATGAAAATGGCAAACCATTGGAGATGCTCTTAGGGTATGTTTGGTTCCCCTTTAATTTTAGTCAACTAAATTTAAGTCACTTTAGTAGCTAAAGTTTCAAACACACTAACTAAAAAGGAGCTAAAATAGTTTAGTCCCACTAGTCACACAAGAGTAGCTAAAATTATTTTAGCCGGCTAAAATTTAGCAAGAGGAACCAAACGGGGCCTTAATTCTAGAAGGAAACGAGAAGGAACCCTAATCCTAGTCTGTTTGTATGTGGACTCTTACCAAAACTCTTAGGTCTTGGTAGGACTATATATAATAAATAGGAGCTTTATGTTATAATTACCAATATTCAGATGAATAAAGAATAGTCTTCCTATCTTGTGTCTATTTGTTCTTCTACTTTCATCTACCATGTTGATTATAAGAGACGGAGAGGGAAAGGTCCTAACCGCTGGCAACTTATTTATAACACGTTATTAGTACGAAAAACTCTACGTCGACATCGCTGATACATTTGAAGTATATGTTTTTTTTATGTATGAGTCTTGGAATAATTTTTAGGCTAAAGAATAAAGAAGCTAGATAATAAAATAGTTTTATAAATTATGATATGTGCAAATTAGGGAGAGAACATCCTTAATTTTGTAGAATGTTGAATATTCTTAAGTGCACTTTATGAATTCTAGGCATATAATGTATAATAACTCCATATTTAAATATGTCTGTGAATATTTTACATAAAATTTTATCATAGCATATATGAATGGGCCTCAACTTGTAGTTGGAGATACATGAATTTAAATTATTTTAAGCCCATGATTGGGGATTTCTTTTGAAGTATGCTATTAAAGATTTAATATTGGCATTAGGGTGAGATAAAATCTATGTTGAATGCCAAATATTATTTTCATTGAAGGAAAATGATCTTAAGAGAAAATATTTCTTGAAGCTTGAAGCAAGAATAGTATCACGCACTAAATCAAACAATAGTTTGACTAATGCTCTTGTGAAGCATGAAGCAGAGCATATGCCAGATATTTTTAAAAATAAGAGGAGTAAAATGAAGTTATAAACTAGAAATTGAGTTTACTAGTAGTAAACTAAATGTGTATACTATGAAGTTAAAATCTACGGGGATGCCTGTGGGTTCTAGTTTAGTGTATACTTGTTAAATGAAATAAGAATAAACTTCTTCATTCTCACAAAGAGAACACCTCTTGACGAAAGTTAGGCATCTCACGAAGAGAATCATCATGAAGATGAAATCCAACATATTAAGCACACATCATAGTGTTGGATATGCAGAACAATAAATTATCTCTTGTTAAGAAAATAACAAAGAGATAGGATAATCTCACAATATGAGAATATTGGGAGAAAATAATAGTTGTCGACAACATTACCTCTATAATTGCAAATGTTTCTCTAATGAAAAAATAGATCCAGAAAACAAAATCTATGGTAAAGTCGCTTGATGCGATTATATCGGGTCAATGAAGAAAGCAATTGAGGTTAAATCTCCTACTAAGAAGAAGTAAATGTTCTGCAATATCTCTGGCAAATAAAATGAATAAATATGAAATATGCAGTTAGTAAGTAGATTTGGAAAATCCATATAGTTCCTGAAGAATAGAAGTCGCAACATATCAAAATCAATCTCATACTAAGTATTAAGAAGTCTAAGGTAGAATATATATTCCTGTTTGAATATTGAAGTCTCAAGAAAAGCATATCCTAGAAGGAAAAGAGTCATTAAATGACCTTGTAGTGAATATCACTATTTTATTATGTATATCACATAATAATCTCTCATGTAGTAGAGAATATATCTCATAGAAGAGAAATATTATTCGCTAAGAATGAAAACATCCTTGAAGGATTTAATCTACGATGGATTTACCAGTGGATTCTTAACAAGCACCATTAATCCCTGAAGTGAATATAGACCCGAGAAAAAATAAAATGAGAAATTCTAAATATCATGGATATATCATAAAAGCACTCAGAAAGTGTATATTGTAAAGCTAGCAATAAAGTTTTGATATCCTCTAAATACCATAGAAGGTATAAGAATAATGATGAATTTGGTAATTGAATTATCCCCTAAATGCCAAATACAAGATTGGATTTATTGTTTAGTGGTGTAATCAAAATCCTAAAAATTTGTAGAATATATAATTTAAAATCTACTAAACAAGAATTATAAGTTTGATGCACTATCTAGAAGATATTGAATATTATTAGTTATTTACCCCTATAATCCTCTGAAAGGATTTATTACCCTGAAGAATAATTTTTCTTTGTTTTGCACAACTAATAAGTGGTCATTTATACGTGAAGCATATTGCTCTTGTTTATACCCATATAATTCATAGAAGAATTATGAGCCAACTTTTTTAAAGATATAGTATTGTGGTACTACATACCATTAATTAAGCACATATTTATGAACAGTATGATTTGAACAATAAAGTTCAAAATTTGACATTATGAGGGGGAACATATTTTTATTAAATCTACCTTGAAGGTAAACCACTAGGATTACAAAGATCAAGTAGATTATATTTGCTAAAACATTAAATTTTATGCATAAATCATGAAGATAAATATCTATTCATGAAGAATAGAATATCCTGAAGAATACATGACCATGAAGGTTAGTTGTTGTACTTTTTTTTTTGTCTATGTGAGTTTTTACTTGAAGGTTTCTCACACAAGGTTTTTAACGAGACAACATGTGCAATGCAATTAACGAATGCGACGTACTCTTTTCTCCAAGAACCGTTTTTCCTATTGAGTTTTTGGATGGAGTTTTTAATGCGGCATGTACAGATCGTGGTAATCGCCCAAGGAGAGTGTTGTAAAACATACAGACTTAATCCTAGAAGGAAAAGAAGAGGAATCCTAATCCTAGTCCGTTTGTATGTCGGCTCTTACCAAAACTCTTAGGCCTTGGCAGGACTATATATACATGGGAGCTCTATGTTGTAATTACCAATATTTAGAGAAATAAAGAATAGTCTCCCTATCTTGTGTCTATTTGTTCTTCTACTTTCATCTACCATATTGGTTATGAGAGACGGAGAGGAAAAGGTCCTAACCGCTGGCAACATGTTTTTATAATAGGATGAATGCTAGGTAGGATTGGAGAAGTAAGCGGGATAAAAACGGACCTCAGTGCGAATAATATCTTTTTCATATCTTAATATGTTTTTCTTCATCGGATTTGGTATTGAGTGGATAATACACGGATGTGGATATGGATGCGGATTTTTTGGTAATCAGAACTGGTATGGATATGGCGTGGAACCGAATTAGAGATGAATCTTAATAGTCGAGTAACATGTGCATTCATAGAGAGTTATATGCTTGTTAAGAATTGATTTAGTAAAGAACAAGAATAGGCAATAGATAATGAGAGATTTAATCGTATAACCCTCAAAAAATACCTCTTCCTTGTATGGCCTCTTTTTTGAACTTCTTTCTATGACCCTCAAACGAACTTTCATTCCTTCCATGGTCTTCCGTCCATTTTCAACACTTAACGTTGTTAAGTAGAGGGTAAAAAGACCATAATGCTCTTAGCGTCAAAAAAAATTCGCAAAGTTTGGTTTGTTTCTTGTATATTTTGAGTAATAGTAAACAAATAAATTGACAATTTAGACATTATAACAATATATATTTGGATCACAATAAATATTTGGAAAGCATGACATGTGCTCAAAGTTTTCATTTATACAAGAAATAAACCAAACTTTGTGAAAAAAATTTCAATGACAGGGGTATTATGATTTTTTTATCCTCCACTTAACACCGTTAAGTGATGAAAATGGATGAAAGGACGTAGAAGGAATGAAAATTCGTTTGAGCGCCATAGAAGGAAGTTTTAAAAAAAGAGATCATACA
Organism: Sorghum bicolor; assembly: GCF_000003195.3. Taxonomy (NCBI): domain Eukaryota; kingdom Viridiplantae; phylum Streptophyta; class Magnoliopsida; order Poales; family Poaceae; genus Sorghum; species Sorghum bicolor. The sequence goes on along the minus strand of NC_012876.2, from coordinate 38,165,791 downwards.
AGAAAGAGACATTTTTTTAGGGCAAGAAAATCTCTCATAGATAATAACCTTGCATTGTATTCTATGTTGCGGCTCTCACACTGATAATTTATACTTAACATGATATCTTCACTAAAAATAATAAGTCATCAGCCAATAAATAATAGCATCTAGCAAATTTCTTAATTTAAAAATTAGAACATCAAACAACCTCACAAAATAAGAGTTCTCAACTAATAAACTTTTTAAAATTCCAAATTCTTTTGTCTAGGGAGAGAAATTTTTAGATATCCTATTTTAAACATTAGATAATCCACATAGAATTTACGGATATCAGCCCGATTTTACCTATTCCATATCCTATCCCGTATCAACAGACAATCGGATTCGGATTATCCATATCCGTACATATATTAAAATTTCTTCTCTATATCCTCAAAATTTGGATTTGAATCGGATCAGTTCGGAGAATTATCCACACCACTTTTATCCCTAAGAGCATCTTTAATAGTTTTGCATATTGCTTTTGCATTCTTGATTTTTGCCAAAATTCGCAAAAACACCTCTCCAACAGTTTTACATATTGGTTTTGCATTTTTGGAAACTTGGCAATTTCCAAGGAAAGGATTGGCATTTATGCAAGTCCGTCCGTGACTTGGCAAACACCGATCTGCCGCGTTCCTCTACATCGCCATAGCGCTCGCGGGCCTCGCCACCGCGCCGCTGCTCGTGCTCTACGGCCTCTACCTACTGCTCGCCAACTTCCTCCGCCCGCTGCAGTGGGCGCTGCTCTGCTCCGTCCCGCTCCACGAGACGCGGCACGCGCTCGTCGCCTTCTGGGAGCCCCCGCTGCGCGATGGTCTCAGCGCCGCACTGCTCGCGTTGCTGCTCGCCGCGCTCCGGTCCTCTACCGCCACGCTCGCTGACACGCGAGCCATGCTATAACACCCCAAAATTTGCAATTTTCCAAAATAGGATAGAATGTTAAATTGTGTATTTTTGTGCCCATGAAATATAGAAAAAATAATATTTTTCTTTAAATTAAAATTTACCATAGGAGCTAGCAACTTGTTGAGCATGCATGCCTTTGCATTTGATTTATTGTGATGAGTGGTTTGGCTAAAGTTTAAAAGGAATTCAAATTTGGTTTTGAAAATGTTTTGAAATAGGTTTTGTTTTTAAAAGAAAAAGGGGGACAGAAAATAAAAAGAGAAGAACTCTCCCCTCTGGTTTGGCCCGAAGGCCCAGAAGCCCCGGCCTAGTCACCTCCCCCTTCCCCCGCGGCCTGCTCCCTTCTCCCCTTTCTTTTCCTTCTCCCACGCGGCCCAGGAGCTTCCTCGGCCCACTGCGGAGCAGCCCAGCAGCCGCGCGCCTCCCCTCTCCGCTGCGGTCGCTGACAAGCGGGTCCCGCGACCTGAGTCGCAGACAGGTGGGGCCCACCGGTCAGATCTTTCTTCCACCCCGTGTCTAAGCCAGACTCTACCACGAGATCGAGCACCGGCCGCGCGGTTTCCCCGGTTGGCTTGCTCCGCAAGACGTGAGCCTCTCAAATAGCGGCCTTGGCCTCGTCTAGACCCCCTACCCCAACCCTAGAACGAGCAGTCGCCCTAGCCTAGTCCCAAAACGCCGCCGAGATCTGCGCCAAGCTCGAAACGCCGCGACATCCCGTCTATGATCCCGTGAGCCCTTTGCCGACCTTCTCCTCGCTCTGGCGAAGTCGCCAAACTCGTTCTTTCTCCTTTTCGTGTTCTCTGCACTCCGTTTGACTTCGCCGATCTTTTGCAAAAGCTATCGTCCGCCTTCCTTCATCGCAAGCACGCTCCGACCGCTCCTCGACTTCGTTTTGGCCCTAGGTAAGATCGCAGTAAGCTTCTCTACGCCCCTGTGTCTTTGGTTCATCTTCTCGTGCCCTAAAACACCAAGTCAACGAGCACCAACCGACTCTGGCAATGGCGCCGCCGTGATCCCCTTCAACTCCAGCGGGCCACTCCCATCTCCCCACCCCCGATCTAATCTCAACCGTCCAAATGAAATTCGACGGCCTAAATCGAAGGATACCCCTTCGGCCATAACTTTGCAAAAGAGCCCTTACAATTTTCAAGTATAGGACCCGCAGTCCATAGCGTAGTCTCAATAATGTATTTTCTTATTTCAAAGGCGTATTTTCTTTTATTTAGATTCAAAATACGTTTTCAGAAAATTACAAGTTTGCCACTGGTTTTATATTGCTCATAAAATATTCCTTTTAACTCCGATTTGATCCATTCAAATTGCGTTAGATTCGTAATCACAAGATCTACAGGTTAGTCTTATTGTTTTACAAGTTTACAACTTTTTATTTTCGTGATCCTATTTAATTAATTATTTTTCTAAAGAAAATCTTAGGAAAATCATAACTTCTTCGTTATAGCTCCGATTTTCGTGATCTTTACGTCTATGTGATCGTAGTGCGATGTAGATTTGTTTTATAAACTTTTCATCTTTATTTTCTACTGTTGGTGTATTGTTCTAATTATAGGTTTGTTTGCTTTGTATGTTTGCCTCTGGATGATTGTTGTTGATGTGATGACTGAGTTTAGTCGGTGAGCTTTTACGTGGTGATCAAGAAGCATTTTGTGGAAGGTTTGGAACTAAAAGAAGGATCTGAGTTTCAAGGCAAGTATAGCATGGGATCATCCTTGTTTCCTAATAACTTTAATCACACAATTCATATTGCATGTGTCTTCTTGCTAAGGATTTCCTAGTATTGATCTTATACCTTGTCACCTATGGTTTTGTATTGGGTAGCTTATGCTAGTGCTCCACTAAACCATGATCTTGTAATTTGATTAATGGAATATGCAATAAACATTAAAAGAGGACTTTTTAGCAACTTTGGTAAAGAGGGCTGGAGCATTGGGCTATCTTATGGTGCTCTAGTTTCTCTCCATAAGGACTTATCTGTATCTAACCATCTGAGACATACAGAACAACTGTGAGGGCTACATGGCTCTAGCTTTAGCTCAGTATGAGAACCTTTTCTAGCTTGTTAGTGGTTACCCTTGTGGCGCAAATGGGGAATAGCAGACCATGGATTCTTGCGGGTGAATCACATGGATTGACTAATGAAACTTGTTAGACGAACCTTTGAAAGGCTTCATAGTGAACCCTGCCGGCCTCCCTAGGAAGGGGGTTAAGAGATTAGCTACCTCGGGCGAAAGGGTAAATCACGACTCACAGTGAAAGTGTACAACCTCTATAGAGTGTAAAACTGATATATCAGCCGTGCTCACGATCACGAGCGGCCTTGGACCAATACAGAATAAATAATCACTAATGGCAAATCATTAAAGTTATTGTTGTTAATATGTTGTTTATGCTATTCTTTATTCACTTTACTTGATCATGAGTTGCTTTGGGACTCGACAACTTGATGCTACTCAAATGCTAAAATTGTGACAACTAAAAGCTACATGCAGCTAAACCAGTGTCTAGTCTTTGAGCCTCATGAACCCTATGTTATTCTTGCTGAGTACGAGATGTACTTACGCTTGCCTTTACATTTTATTTGGATAAAAATCCCGGATGGGTACCAGATTGCTAGTTTGGAGAAGAGTTTAGGCTTGTGCTCAACCAGTCAGTTGTCCCTGTGGATTTGGAGCTTTCGCCTGAAGAACGGAGTGTCTTTCCGCTGTTTGCTATCTAAGGTTATATCTTTTATACTAAGTTTGTTATATATAAGCATTGTCTATTGATATTACCCCTATTTGTGGCTATATGTGAGATTTGACTTCCTGGGCTCACATATGGTGTGTATCTGGTTTTGTTCTTAAAACTGGGTGCTACACATGCTCCTGCGCTGCCCGCTCCCGGACTCGCCGGCGTTCCCGCGCCTCCTACGCTGGCTCGTCTCCTTCTTCTTCTTTCTCGTTTTCTTCGAGCGCATCAACGGGAGTGGCGGCAGACTTCCTCAACGCGAGTGGCGACCGACTTTCTGAATGCGCGAAGAAAGCCCGCGAACGGACTGAGACCGCGCGTGAAAACTTTCGATAGTTGGGTCCACATTTTGGTAAATGGCAAGTCAGATTTGCAAAACTCCTAGAGATGTCTTATTTTTCTCCTTCCCATTTGCTTTCCAGAGTTGGCAAACTCTAACAAATGGCAAAGAAAAAATGACAAACTGTTGGAGATGCTCTATGTAAGCAACAACGGTTTTGCAGGAGAGATGGACCATTTTTAAGCTCATGACTCAGAATAAATGTTGACGGTCCTTAATGCTCACATTTAACCGTCAACTAATCATGGAAAAGGATCCAAATGCAACCAACAACCAGACTTAGGGTTTTATCTGACAGAATTCTACGAGTTTTGGTGTTTGTTTATTTCTGCAGGGGGTTATCAGGAAATACGGAAGAAAGGCCCACACGTCGGGTTTACATAGAGATATTAACATGCCGCGCAATTTTCTATCATCTAGAAGACTCCAGAAGCCACGGGAACGAAGCGGAGGCAGAACGGGGCCTAGCCCTGGGCGCCCGCCCTAGAGACCAGGGCGCCCGCCCACCTTCTGTGCCCAATCAGAGTCCTTTTCGGGGATCATGCTCCACCGACCTAAGGGATCAAGGAAAACCATGCGATTAATGTCGGTTTGATCCGACTGCCCAGATTCATCTGAAAAGACTATATAAGCAAGGCCCCCTGGCCCCTGGAGATGATACCTCTTCTACAGAATCAAAGCTAGGGTTTCAATTATTCATCCAAGTAGAGAGGATCCCTCTAGTTTATCTAGTTCTAGTTCTAGTTCCTCTAGTTCTAGTTCTAGTTAGTTCTAGTTGTAATCTAGAAAATAGGGAGAGAGAAGAGGAGAGCGGAGGAGGAGCCGGATCTGTCGGATCTTTCTCAACATTATATTTTTGCTGCAACTGGTTCGTTCTTCATCGTTCTTCAAGTTCTTCAATTCATAATTCCTGAGTTCTTTAATTACTTTTATTTACATTCAAGTTATTTATAGGATTCCCGTTTGCATCAAGTGCTCTAGTCTTTATAACGCTAGAGTAGTAATTAATAGATTAGACGTGGTGTTTAGTCTTGTAATTACCTAGAATTGCACCAAATCCTGCGGATTGTTGTGGTAGCCCTAGGGTAGTGACAGCCCTAACGGTCGATGTATTCCATCTCGTTCGGATCGGTGTTTGTAGGACCGTAGTGAGAGCATCCTAGCCCCCTTCTTATCTCTTTCTGTGGTTAGTGTTCTGATGTCCCGAAATAAATAATCTTTGAAGTAATTCTTGATTTTTAGATCAACTAGAGAACTCTTAGGAAACTTCCTCTCTTCCCACAAAAAATAATTATATAGTTATCCTTGGGCGATATTGAATCTTAATTAGTACACTCACGTTCCCTGTGGAAAATCGATACTCTGGAATACTCCCGGGTGAAACTACATCGGTATCCGTGCGCTTGCGGATTTTTCTGTTTGCGTTTAAAATACCCAACAAGCTTTCTGGCGCCGTTGCCGGGGAACGGTAGCTGTGCTAGTTTCGAACCAAGTCGTCCGTGTATCCTTTTTCTTTTCCTTTTTTATCATACTCACCTTACCATTTTCACCACACCACATGGATTTCACTCCAAGCATTAATGAGCATAGAATTTGTTTTATAGCCACTTCGTTTACTCCATGCTCATATGCAACATCTTCCCAATCTTTTGGTCTCTCCAACATCACCACATTCGAGATATCCAACCCCCTCTTCCTTTCTATTTATAAAAACTTTAAAAGGGCGGTTGTCGATGCATATGTCTATAATAAATATTGCAGATCTCGTTGAGCTGATATAGGTCAGCGTTGGAGGGGAAACCACTTCACCGACATAAATTGATGGTTTCCCAAGGACAAGCTTAGTGTCCTAAAATAAGCACTGATCAGATCGTAACATGAGCTTTTAATTATTTGCAACATTACCTTGTGTATTGAGCATATAAGGATAATTGTAAAAAAATTCCTTCGGGTATTCTTGTCACTAACCTTTCCAGAATTGGAGCAAGAAGATCGGATGAATGACAAGCACAAGGTATGTCCAACCAATCATCATACAACATTGAATTAAATTCATCCAAACTTGAATTTTGCAAAATTCAAGCTTGGGGGAATACTTTACATAAAAACATCCTTTGCCATGTTGCTGTGTTGGTTGTCCCTACCTTTGAGACATGCTCAATTTGTTAAATACTAATCACACTACTTCATCTCCACTTGAGTAGATCTTTATAAATGCTCTCATGCTACCTTTTTTTGCTTTAGTATATGTCTAGGTTTGGAGTAGTTTCATTTATCTCTTAATTAAGCATGGTTCTTAGTTTAGGAATGATGATCTTACTTCCAAAGGATTTTAAATTAAGCATGGTGCTTAGGTTAAAATGCCATTCTAAATCAAATTAGACATGGTGTCTAGGTTGATTTTTGAGCCGATAGTATGCTATAGTAGATATTGGATATTTTGTTGGACTAACCCCTGCAGGAAAACTTTCAATATCGACCTGGGAAGTCCTGAGATAAACCCACATTGGAGACAAAGAGAGAGACACATGAAGGTTAAGAATTTATACAAGGAAGGCATAGCTCACAAGAGATGATCCATGGAGGGTGCCACAAACACGAAGCACAACCGCTAAGAAAGGAAAGCTTCCACAAGGTGATACTGTACCATCACTCTTCAAGTAAGGTAACATCTTAAGGTACTTGACTATCACTTTTATAAGCTTCTCCTTGATTCTAGCGTTCACATGAATAAAAGACAAACATGTATGATTTACAACTCTTGATTAACCAATCCAATCGATTCAATATGTTTAGTTCTTCCACCTTTGTGATCCCACACTCTTAATCATATGAACTAAAATGTTTCACACGCAATCTTTGGAAGATATAAAAAACATAAGTATAGATAGATTATCCTTCCATTAGGTTGAGTGATCTGATCTGACAAATGCTTTAAATGCTACACTCATGATCTTATTATCCATCAACTTTGTCTTGCTCACTATGCTTAAGGTTAGAGAAAAACAAATACACTTTTGGTTCTGTTGGTGTTTTCCACCAACAAGGCCCATGCGCTTGATCTCTGCCTTGTCACTATGAGCAGGTACACTTTGAGTAAAATATGGAGGAGTTTTACAACTCCCAGACTACACCAAGTGAAGAACCTAGATTTACGAGCACAAACACACTGGAGATACTGGACACTCAGGCAATCACTGTCCTGAGATGCTTGAGGACGTAAACTACATCAACAACAACAACAACTACTACTATAACCATCCTCAACAAAATCAAGAGAGGCGATCTAGGACGCCCCATTATCCCTATCTCCATCGGCATGGTGGACTTCCCAAAAGCACGCTGCGACTTTGGCTCCAGCGTCAACATTATGCCCAGGGTACTCTATGAAAAATTCTTTACATATCCTTTATTGGAAACAACCATGTGTTTGCAGCTTGCAGATCGGACGCTAAGTTTCCTAAAGGGAATATTGAAGAACCTCTGCGTCCGAGTTGGTGCCTTGTACGCCCCAGCAGACTTCGTGGTGATAGAGACTGGTATTGATGAGAGGGCACACATCATCCTAGGGAGGCCATTCCTGAACACCTTTGGAGCTGTAATCTATGCTAGTGCTGCCAAGATCAGTTTCTACATCAAGGGGAGGTAGGAGATGTTTTCCTTCAAGAACAAGACTACACAAATCTCAAAGCAATCCCAACATGAACCAAGGAAGAGGACCAACAGGAGGAACAGGAACAAGCAAGTGTGGACCGAGTCAGCTAAGATGGTCACTACAGTTCAAGGAGGTCAAGATCGTCATCTTAAGTCATCGTTCCTGACCAAATAGGACAACCCAGGTATGCCAAGCATCCAGTGCTCCATTAATAGATACAACTTATAGAAGACGCTTTGCGACACCGGGTCAGGCGTCAACATAATGGCCGCAGTCACCTATCAGCTCCTGTTCGGAACCATGCCCCTAAAACCGACATACATTCAGCTCCAAATGGCAGATCAGACATTTCGAAAGATTTTAAGGTTATTGACATGGGAGAAGATGAGTACGATCAACCCATCAACCTTGGAGACCGTTCCTCAGCACCGTTAAAGCAATCTTCTACATTGGAACCAGAGAGGTCAGGACAAGAAGAAGACGACGCAACCGCAACCACAGGAGGCAAATCATCAAGGACGGATGGGCAGACTACGAAGGAGAAGTGATAAGGTCTGAAGACATACAACTTGAATAGAACTATCGTGGGGAGACCGTAGCACCGAGTTAGGTGTGTAGAGAGAAGATAGTTATACATGAAGAGCAGGCGCCGCCGGAACCACTGACTACGCCATCCAGCGAATCCCAGGACGATTGAGAAAACGGAGAGTCCCGTTCAGAGGACTTAAAAACACCAAACGCCATGCCAAGAGGTAAACTTGGTAGTTATCCTTTTCCTTTCAATTATTTAAAATAGTTTGCTTAGTTAATCAGGTTCATATCATCTTGAAAAGAAAATAAAAATGTTAAAAATAGTAAGCCCCATGTGAGTATGCTCATGGCATAAAACCCATAAGTACATTCACTGTGGTGGCATAAAAATAAAATAAATATATTTATGTGCTATAAAAATGAAAACATAAAAATAAATTTATGATCCTACCAAAGAGTGTAACATTTATTGAGGAGGCTCAACATGATAAAGGCTATATATTTATGCTAACACTTAACTAGTTCCATAAAGCTTTGTTGTCTATTTGAGCTCCACAGAATTCAAGGATCAAAGAAGACTATCAGACGGAGGACATCCTAATCACTGATAGGGTGCTGCCGACATTCAAATACACCTCCGCCACCTGCTAGATACATCAGGAGAAATTACGTCAAAATCCAGCTTGGGGGAGAGCACCCACATTTATCCAGCTAAGTGTTCTACTCACATTTATACTTTACTCAAATAATAAAAAGATGCATAATCATAAAAACCCAAATAAAGGTTTTGTGCTTATATATATATCTTTGCTTAGTTTGCTAAATAAATAAATAAATAAAGTTTGCTATGAACCATTATGATAAGCTCTCACATGGAAATGATGAATAGTTGCTTTGCCATGACTAGTTCTCAAAATTGATATCTCTCTCAAGTTTAGGCATGACTGTTATTAATTAAGATTTGCTCTAAACCTGAACTTGTGGGAAGAGTACTTGATCTAAAGTCTAAGTCGTTAACGGATACGATATGGGAAGGTTGAGCTGTTGTTTATCTAAAGTCTAAGTCGTTAACGGATACGATATGGGAAGGTTGAGCTGTTGTTTATCTGTTCTTAGAGATACTAGAATTCTAGAGAATTTTATCTTTGAAAATCTTTAAAATGTTGCATGATGAGTTCCTGTATGATGAGAGTTTAAAATCCTACCACATCCATATATACATGCTTATTAGACTATGAACCATACATTTACTTTTTACTACTTATGAGCATTGAGTGTGGTCAAGCTGTGTAGACCCTTAGGAGCTTGTCATACGGGTAAAATCAAGATTCACTTGCACTCATACATGCTGCTTTTACTCTGGAAGTACGCATCCACATACATCCACTCATTTCCATCTCCAGATTCACCCAAAATTATTCTACTCCTATACGGGAGAGAATAGCCAAAAACATTATCACATTCCTGCTTTTCCCAGTGAAATAAATACTCGAGATATTTTGGTTACTACTACTTGCTACATTATTCCAAGAGGGTGAGTGCTCTGAAAAAAAGAAGATACGAGGAAATAAAAAGAGGCAAGTGCCTGGAACCTCGAAAGAAAAGAAAAGTGAGACGAGAGGTAAAAATGGACAAGTGTCCGACAGTAGAATTAGGGGTACAAGATACCCACCTAAGAGAAAAGAAAAAGAAAATATAGAGCATCTCATTCTCCTCAAAAAGTTTCAAAAGAGCAAGAAAGGTATGTATCCCCTCAAAAGAGCACAAGTAGAATTAGACTTTCACCATTGTTATCACCATCATCACCATACACCATTCATTCGCCACACATGCACATCTTGATTTGACTTATTGACTTGTTCTTTTGGATCCATGGTTTGACTATGCAATAAATGTCTTGTAAGTATGTATTAGCTATCTCCCACCTATGAGCTCCAGATATCAAAACCTTATTAGAGTAGGGTGAGAGAGAAGGCAATGCCATTATGCCTCATACCAAAAATACCACATACTTTGAGAGAAGGCATACAACATTACTGCCTTGGTAAGGATCCAGAAATACCACAAAAGAGAGAATTGAGAGTCATACAAGGAATCTCTGAGTTTTATTTTGAAAATCTGCAAAAACTCCAGAGCTATAGTTGATCAAGAATAAGAGACATGGCGCTTCACTAGACCGTTCTATCTTTTAACTGCTCAAGATACAGGTGACGGTTGCAAGCCCCATGGTGGAAGGTAAAATGAGTAAGTTTAAATCTTAACAGTTTACCCTAACTCAGAGATGAGATCTTGTTTGAACGCATGTGTATCTTTAAGGTATGAAACCATTGCAGAAACTCTTGAGTTCATCTTTGCTCAGGGACGAGCAAAGGTTAAGCTTGGGGGGCTTGTTGGCGGTCCTTAATGCTCACATTTAACCGTCAACTAATCATGGAAAAGGATTCAAATGCAACCAACAACCAGATTTAGGGTTTTATCTGACAGAATTCCACGAGTTTTGGTGTTTGTCTATTTCTGCAGGGGGTTATCAGGAAATACGGAAGAAAGGCCCACACGTCAGGTTTACATTGAGATATTAACGTGCCGTGCAATTTTCTATCATCTAGAAGACTCTAGAAGCCACGGGAACGAAGCGGAGGCAGAACGGGGCCTGGCCCAGGGCGCCCGCACACCTTCTGTGCCCAATCAGAGTCCTTTTCGGGGATCATGCTCCACCGACCTAAGCGATCAAGGAAAACCATGCGATTAATGTCGGTTTGATCCGACGGCCCAGATTCATCTGAAAAGACTATATAAGCAAGGCCCCCTGGCCCCTGGAGATGATACCTCTTCTACAGAATCAAAGCTAGGGTTTCAATTATTCATCCAAGTAGAGAGGATCCCTCTAGTTCATCTAGTTCTAGTTCTAGTTCCTCTAGTTCTAGTTCTAGTTAGTTCTAGTTGTAATCTAGAAAATAGGGAGAGAGAAGAGGAGAGCGGAGGAGGAGTCGGATCTGTCGGATCTTCCTCAACATTATACTTTTGCTGCAACTGGTTCGTTCTTCATCGTTCTCCAAGTTCTTCAATTCATAATTCCTGAGTTCTTTAATTACTTTTATTTACATTCAAGTTATTTATTGGATTCCCGCTTGCATCAAGTGCTCTAGTCTTTATAACACTAGAGTAGTAATTAATAGATTAGACGTGGTGTTTAGTCTTGCAATTACGAATTGCACCCAATCCTGCGGATTGTTGTGGTAGCCCTAGGGTAGTGACAGCCCTAACGGTCGACGTATTCCACCTCGTTTGGATCGGTGTTTGCAGGACCGTAGTCAGAGCTTCCTAGCCCCCTTCTCATCTCTTTCTGTGGTTAGTGTTCTGATGTCCCGAAATAAATAATCTTTGAAGTAATTCTTGATTCTTAGATCAACTAGAGAACTCTCAGGAAACTTCCTCTCTTCTCACGAAAAATAATTATATAGTTATCCTTGGGCGATATTGAATCTTAATTAGTACACTCACGTTCCCTGTGGAAAATCGATACTCTGGAATACTCCCGGGTGAAACTACATCGGTATCCGTGCGCTTGCGGATTTTTCTGTTTGCGTTTAAAATACCCAACAATAAACACAGGAGTGAGTTTTTTTATCATAATCCATCTATATTTTAAATATTTGTAGGGCTTCATAAAATAAGTTTTAAAAAGGCTCGAGTGGAGCTATACTAAACTAGCCCTTAAGTAGTTAAGTCATTCATAATGTAGTAGCGATGCCTAGAAAATAGTGGATCCTACGTTGAGTAAACAAGCATCGGTTCAGTGGAGCTACATTGTATAAAAATAAGTCACCGCAGCCATCTGCAGCTATTATGAACTACATGAGATAGGGTAACTTTTCTCTCCATCCAATACTTGTGTAAAAAAAATAATCACTTGCTAACTTCATCAAGAGTATTTTATTATTGGGAGCACTAGCGCAATAGATGATCTGCTTCGTGTTTTTGTAGCTTAGGCCCTGTTTGGTTTGGCCCGGTAAAGTTTACCGCTCGTCACATCGAATATTTAGACACATGCATGAAGTACTAAATATAAACTATTTACGAAACTAAAAACATGACTAGAGAGTAATTTGCGAGACGAATCTTTTGAGCTAAATTAATCTATGATTGGACATTATTTATCAAATAAATGGTAGGTACCTGTTAAACTTTACCAACCAAACCAAACACCCCCTAATATGCATCACTTGTTGATGTGGAAAGTGATGCTCAAACATTCTCTCTCCATTTCAAGTATCACTTTAGCCATACGCCGTGAAAGACCTTAGTAGGCTACTTATAGTAGAAAAAACAGCAATAATAATAACAAATATGGTTTACCTATTGGTCAACAATACACAACATACATCATTAGCAAAATATAGTTATACTTTTTTCTCAAATACGCATAAGAGCTACGTATCATTATACTGATATTGATACAAGAAGAATGAGAATGAGTCATGCAGACTCCCCACCACACACACACACATCCAACTAGAAGCTTTTGATCCTAATCCCTATTACATAAAGGCAAGACCAAACCAGAATGGCAAGAGCACAATCTAACCTCTCTCCCTAGTAGTGAGCAGGGTGGACCCCTTTGCCCGTGCTAGACTCCACCACCCTACCTCCTCCAAAGCAACACTCTAGTGTTTAGAGAAGTTCCATTGAACACATGGTCATTACGGTGCCTCAAAATACTAGGATCCAAGGATAATAATAGAATTTAGCCATTTCTTTACATCACCTATAACCACCCTTTTCCGCTTTGGCCCCACCATTCATCTAGAGATGTATCACTAGGATATAGAGCGAGGTAGAGAGGTCGACCTGCCGAAGAAGGGGAAAATAGAAATGTTTGGCAAACATGCATCCAATCAAGAGGTCTTGGATGCTTTCCTCATACTGATCACATAGGAGGCAACGGTCATGGTGGGGGAGCCCTCGCTTGACTAGTCGATCTACTATCCAACATCGGTTATGTGCCACTAGCCACATGAATAAGCGACACTTTGGTGGAGCCTATGACTTTCGTATTCATTCAGAAGGTTCAAAGTGGATGGCACCATGAAAAAGAGCATCATAAGCAGATTTTGTGTTATATGGACTAGTATTGGATATCCTCCAAATATGTCTGTCAGGTACACCTTCATGAAGTACCACATCAAAAATTATATCCCAAAGCTCTAGGTACTCCATTACTACTTACAGGGAGATGACGCCTTGAATATCCTATGGCCATTTGTTATTACTAAAGGCTTCCATCACAGTGCACCCTCTAGACCTCTTTTAGTCACTAGTGCATACACCTTTGGTGCAAGGTCCTAGATGCTCTTCCTAGCCAGCCATCTAACTCTCCAAAGTAAAGTGTTGGCCCCATCTCTACACTACTTTTATTGGTAGCTACAATAAACACACCACTAGCCACCAACACCGATCGCCCCACTAGCACCAAACTACCATTACCATACATGACCCAAGTTGATATTGCTCTGAAGCCAACAATAAAGTGGTCTTCAAAAACTCGATTGTATCTCTTTGTTGTCGCAAACCAGAGCAACAAATTGCATTGCACCAAGAAAGTCTTTGTTGTGCACTAACATAATATTAAAGAAATAGTAAAGACATAGTTTTTCAATGGTTGCTTAATATGATGTGACTTGAGTCTGGCTCGATAGGGTGAAGATAGCAAAGAAAGGGCTTCGAGAGACTAAGCGAAGGTGAAGGGCAAGCAATGGCTTGTAGACCGAGGTACCTGTTGGCATTTCTTAGCGTTATTACTAAGAATAGACTTTTAAATCTATCCCTAGCAACGATGCCAAAAATGCTTGTTGATATTCGTTAGTGCAAAAAGAAATATGAAAGATTCCGCAAGCATACAGAACATCATCGTAGCATTTTACCGAGAGTATTCCAGGTATCGTTATTTATATTTTACCACAGGGAAGCTAGGGTTAAGAATCTGATAATTCACTATCCTACATCTACTAACTTAGAGTATCAACAAAACTAAAGTAGAGGTAAATGATATATTATAAGAATAAGCAATTGAGCATATGTAAGATAATTGAATGATAAATGTATAGATAGTCATAGCGGGAGGACAACGGGAAAGATCAAGGTTCCTTTGTACTTCTCTATTACTTAGGTTCTAAGGTAACAGAATATGAAAAGATATAGAAACCTCACAATGGCACTTTGGTGCAGCAGGTCCTTTCCGACTCTCGAATAATACTGGGAAAAAAGTAATTGGGGGAAGGCTACCAAAAGCTCTACGAAATGTCAATCCGAACATGGTGGAATACAAAGGCCTGACAGGGCTATCACCCCTAGGGCTACCACAACTATCCATGAGATTGAGCGCAACCTCAGGTAAACTATAGCCTAGACACCATGTCTATACTAGCGTTTACTACTCTAATTACCATGGATAACTAGAGCACTCAATACGAGTAGAGATCCCATGCCAAGATATAACAACTACACTAATCATAAATAGGCATAAATAAATAGAGAAGATAATACATTAAAGCATAAGTCTTCTAAAGAATAAATAGAAAGTCATACCAAAGCTATGAAGAAGACTCCTCTAGAACCGGAGCGTAGCTCCGCTCTCCCTAACTCCCGACTAGAACTAATCTACTATATTGAAATGTCTAGCCCTAAATCTCTAGAGAAGAGAGGTCATCCATTCGAGAGACGCCTCTACAGCTCGGAATGATAGTTCTCTCCAAAGGGGGGTCAGGCTTGTATTTATAGCCCCTTAGGAAGCACCACAACCCTCGGATCAAACAGACCTAAACATATGCTCAGGATTACACCACAAAGGCGGTGGATCGGGAATCCGCGAGGTTGAAGCTGATTAGTTGCAGCAGCTGGGCGACCGCCCAAGAGGGTGGGGCGGGCGCCCATCCCCTATGGCCATTTGTTGTCCCGTTCGTTCTGGTGTCTTCTTGAACCTTCAAGACTCTAGAAAAGTGTATTTTCCTATGAAATTCATATTCCTTCATCCGAGACTCCAAATAGGATAAACGATATATGGATTTCGATCGTCTCGACGAGCCCACTGCAATGGTGCAGTCGGCTTCATCATTTGAGATACTTTTATTCAATGATTAGTTTTACCTTTAGCTCTTTTCCTGTGTAACTCCTACAAAACATAGATGCACCAAAACTCATGAAATTTGTAAGTTCAAACCCCTAGACCTATGTTGGTGAGCATCTTTTTGCAGTTATAAAAGTTATGTTGATAGTTAAAAATAGGAGTTAACTACCATCAACAAACTCCCCCAAGTTTACCTTTTGCTCATCCCTGAGGAGAGATAAACTTAGTGATAGATCAGGAGTTGCTACAATGCTTTCACGCCTCACAAGTACACATGCGTTCAAACAAGGACTCTCCTCTAGATTAAAGTGAACTATTCTGACTCAAGACTCACCCATATATTCCTTTTACTATGGGGCTTATAACTATCACTTAGGTCTTGAGCAGTTGAAAGACAGAATAGTTTAGTCAAACACTATTTTTCTCACCCTGTGATCAACTATTATTCCAGAGTTTTTGCAAGATTTTCAAATAAAACTGTCGAGGGTATTAGTAAGGGGTACCCTAACCGGCGCACATAATAAGAGCACCCATACATAAATCGAGGCCCCCGACTCGACGCCCCCCGATCGCATGTACGATTGTCGAGAAGAGATGACGCTCATAGCCTCGAACACGGAAAGAGCGTCGTGTGAATCAACTGGGGCTCGATCAAATAGCAACCGTCGAATACGGTAACTGGCTCGTACGAATCGACAAGCCTCGAGCGCAAGGACGCTGCCCGCCGCCTGACGCAGGTGCGGGAACCAGGGCATTTAATGCGCCTGTCGCGTTCTCACCTAACGTGATAATAACGGGAAGCGTGATAGGGAGCAAGCACCCATCCAATCACCCCTTTTTGCAGCCTTGTCCACCGGATAAGTCAGAGCATGACAGGGCACAGCAAGGCGGACAGGACGTCTCGTCACGACCCCCCTCGAGACGCCCAAAGTCAGCGCTCCAACTGGCAAAGCCTTATGCGACAATAGACCCTTGAGCAAGCTCGTTCCTTCCCTGAGAAGAGTCAGGCGGTGAAAGACAACACCCCAACCACTCTGACGCGACTGCAGCCACGACGTACAGGCGTGCCCACGGTTGAGCCAATCCAGGACGACACAGAGAAGCCAGATTCAGTGGCACGCGTAATCATCGTCCAAGTACTGGGTAACAAGACGGCTCGAGGCCACGCTGGTACGGAAGCCTCGAGTAGGTCAGCGCGCCACACCCCTATCGACCCCTACTCTGTCACCTACGCATGTAACCTAGGTCTCCCCTTGGAGCTATAAAAGGGGAGGCTCAGGAAAGGATAGGGGACACAAGACATACATAGTAGAGCAGCCATACTTCATCTCCATCCACTCACAATACCAACTTGTATTCACCCCTGTACAAGCACTTAGGTGCAAGATAATAGAAACATCTCCCCCCCGCTGGACGTAGGGCCTTCTCTTACCTGAACCAGGATAAATCTTTGTGTCTTTCTTGCATCACCATCTGGAAAGGGGAACACGCACTAGTTTTACTCGTTGGTGTGACCCCCCGAGGGGAAAACACCAACAAGCAGCTTCTTGACATCATTTGGAGCCGATCCTTTTTGGTCTCAGCAAAATTGCCAAAAAAGCTCAGGAAAATAAAGAAAAAAAATTGACAAGGGTTTTGCACGCTTTTCAAAGAACTTGCTGAATTTTTGTAGACCACATCTAACCTTAGTTGTCGTTGCCAATTTTTGTGGTTACATCTTTTGTGATCCTTGTTCAGAGAAAAATATAAAAAAATAGTAAAAAAAATCTTGATTCCTATTAGTGCCTTTTGGGAAAATCCAGGAAAAATCAAGATAAAAGAAAAAGAGTAAAGTCCATTACCGGTCTCTAAACTTGTTTGGGTGTGTCATCCCGGTCCTTAAACTCACAAAATAATTGTTTAGGTACCTAAACTTGTTCGGCTGTGTCAACCTAGTCCCTAAACTTAGAAATCTCCCATATAGGTCCTCAAACTTGTTCAGTTGTGTCATCCCAGTCCCTAAACTTGTTTTTAAGTCTTATCCAGATCAAAGTAGGGCAAATCTAAAAACTCTATATAGGAAAATAATTCATAACCTTTTCATATGAACTCAAATGAATATAAACTTTATATCAAATTTGTAGTAAGCAATGCGATCTACAACTTTGTAGTTGAAAAGTTTTTAAATTGAAATCTTTTGGGGTCCCAAAATATTTTTTGAAAGTTTTTAGATCTAGAAATTTAAAATTTAAAATTAAATTTTGTGATATTAAACGACTTTAAATAAAAAACATTTCAACTATAAAGTTGTAGAACGCATTAAGGGCTACAACTTTGATATAAAGTTTGTCTTCATTCGAGTACATATGAAAAAGTTATGAATTATTTTTAATATAGAGTTTTTAGATCACTTTGTTTTGACCTAGATGAGACTTAAAATCAAGTTTAGGGACCTGGATGACACAACTGAACAAATCTTAGGACTTAAACGGGTGATTTCTAAGTTTAGGGACCGAGATGACACAACTAAACAAGTTTAGGGACTGAGATGATACAGACGAACAAGTTCGAGGACCTAAATGGTCGATTTGCGAGTTTAGGGACCGGGATGACACATTATACAAGTTTAGGGACCGGTAGTGGACTTTACTCAAAGAAAAATCTGCTCTATTGCTTGTTTGCTGAGTTCCTTCCATCATACTTTGTTTTACCTTGTTGCGCTACGTCTAGACACGTCTTAGCCAACAATTGTGATTTTTACTTTTGATACTTATTGAACTTAGCTAACTCTGCATTCGAATATTGTTAATCCTTGCCACTTAAATTGTGCCTGTCCAAAGCTCCACATATACTTCAGGTTCATCTTGCAACTGTTTACCCACGTTCAACAACAGATTACTTTGCCAATTTGGTTTTGCTCCTGTTTGGCTTTGGTAAGAACACTTGTAAGACTGTGATAAGCCGCTTCTGATTTTGTATTCCACTTTTACCACCACCACCACTAGGTTCCTTTTAGTTGATAGGGATAATCCTTTGCTGTTTTTCCCTATTTTCTAACCATGGCAGGATCTCCGACGGATTTCAATGATTGTGTGTCCAAGGGTGAACTTACAGCGTTCATCACTGAACAGCGCAATCTTATGACCGAGCTGACACGCAATGTGAACAATCTGGTCACTCCCATTGAACAGATTGAGCAACGCCCTCAATCTCATCATGGTGATGATGAAGATGCAGATGGAGATCTATCTGATCATGAAGATGTGGATGATGATGGTGATGCACGCAACTGTCGCTGCTACTTCAATCGTCACAGTATGGGAGGTAATAATCATGGTAATAATGATCCTTTTGCTAAAATTAAATTTAGCCTATCTCCTTTTGATAGTAATGTTGATCCTGAGGCATATTTAGATTGGAAGCTTGTTGTTCAACAAAAATTGGATTCTCATAATGTGCCTGCTGAGCATAGAGTTAGACATGCTACTAGTGAGTTCACTAATTTTACTTTGTTTTGGTGGAGTGATCTTTGCAATGCTAATAATGCTGCTGCTATACCTCAAACTTAGAATGCTTAAAACAACGTATAAAATCTCATTCTGTTCCTCCTTATTATCAACATGATTTACGTCTTAAACTGCAAACTTTAAAACAAGGAGATAAAAGTGTAGAAGCATACTATCAAGAATTGCTTATTGGTTTAGTACGTTGTGGTGTACATGAAGATGATGCTGATGCTAGTGCTAGATTCGTTGGTGGTTTAAATCATGATATCTAGAACATTCTTGATTACAAAGAATGGCGTAATTTTTCCCAATTGTATCATCTTGCTATAAAGGCAGAACGTGAAGTACAGGGACTGAAAGTGCATTTGCCCCTATGTGGGTTTCGGTGTATTGATAACATCCTGTTTGGGGACTAATGCGTTGTATTTGAGATTTGCTACAACTACTATTCTCTTGAAAGATGCAAAGGTTCGACTTGAGATGAAATGGTATCCCCCAATCTTCGTTCATGAGAAAGGCGTTGGAATCAATCTAGAGCTTAATTGTTTATCTTTTTACTTGGAGTTAGGTATGCCGTACTATCAAGAGGGATTCAAAAGTTGTTGGTTTGGGGAAGATAGAGTGCTCAAGTCTTTCAACTAAAACCTTTTAGTGACACTCTAGCACCTCTCTTGCACTTAGGTTTTTACATTCTGTGTCTTCTGGTGTCGGAAGTCCCGACGCGGGTCGGAACTCCCGACGTGCTGCGCGAAAACTGTGAACGTCAGAAGTCCCGACGTGAGTCGGAAGTCCCGACGTTGAGTTCTGCGCGCCCACGTGTCGGAAGTCCCGACAAGCGTCGGAAGTCCCGACGCCAGGACTCCGGCTGTCTGCTCTCTCGCGCGAGCGCCAGCAGTTCCGGCTTGTGTCAGCAGTGCTGACGCGTCGGAAGTCCCGACGTACGTCGGGAGTTCCGACACTGACTTTCTGTGCTGACTCAAGGTGCCTGTTGAACAGTGTTTCCTGTGTGTGTCGGAAGTCCCGACCCTGTCTCAGAACTTCTGACGTAGATCTGAGCAGACCTTTCTCCCAGTAGTATAAATAGCTCTCTCTGTGTTTCTAACCGTTACCCACTCATTCATTGCGACCAACCCTCAGACAAAACAGCTCCCAAGCATTCAAGACTCCTCTCTCCTCTTCCTCTTTGCTCCTAACTTCGATTCACCTAAGTTTTAGAGTGATTGGAGAGTGGATAAGTGAGAGCAACGCTTTGAGAAGCTTGAGCACTTGATCTCTTCGTCAAGCCGGCTGGTTTTGAGTTTATTACTCTTGGGTTCTTGGAACCCTAGCTGGCTAGGCGTCGTCCAAGAGCTTCCATCTTGTGGAAGAGCCTTGGAAAGTTTGTATTACCCGATTTTTCTTAGTGGAAAGCTCAAGTGACCTTTGTGGTTACTTTGAGGGAGGCAAGGAGGTGAAAGAGACTCCGACCTTGGTGGTCACCTCAACAACGAGGACGTAGGAACTCCTAAGTGGGGTTGCCGAACCTCGGGTTAAATCCTTGTGTCTCTTGTGGTTGCTTTTCTTAAGATCTACTTGTATTACTTGTATTTGCTTGTACTTCATCCTCCTTTTAGGATTTGGTCTCGATCTACGGTTTGGGGGACTCTTGGTGTCAAGGAAGGCTCTCAACATCCTCTTCTAACCACTAGATAGTGGTGTTGTAAGTTGTGGATCTCACAAAGTTCATTTAAGCACTTGTAGTTCATTTTCTGTAGGTGTCGGAACTGCTGACAGTTTGCGTTGGAACTTCTGACAACATCGGAAGTTCTGACCCAAACTGTCGGGACTTCCGACAGTTGCTGACAAGTGACTTTGAGTTTTGTGTAGAATTTTTTAAATACGCCTATTCACCCCCCCTCTAGGCATTGTTTAGATCCTTTCAGGGACGCAAGCAACACCAGACCTTCAGGTCTAATAATGGGAGAAATTTTCAGCAGCGTTTCGAGCCAGATACGCTCACACCTGCATTTTCTTCTGGGGTAAGTAAATTGTCTAATGTGCAGCCCCCACTGCTGAAGGAAGGTGCAACTCCGGATGCTTCCACTAGTTCCTCTTCGCCCAGAGCTAAAATCATTTGCCATCAATGCAAAGGCATGGGACATGTGTTGAAGGATTGCCCCAGTCGTCGCGCTTTCATTGCTACTGAGGATGGATATGTAAGTGCTAGTGATGTTGAAGATGATTTAGCCCTTGCTGCTCACATTGTTGCAGATCCCACCGAGGGTGATCAAGACACGGAGACCATCGCCATTGACTCTGTTACTGCCATCGCGGGCTATCCTAGCCTTCTTGTGCAGCGTGTGTTGAGTTCACGTGTGGTACATGAAGAAGATAAGCAGATCCAGCGCCACAATTTGTTCCACATATATCATATTGTGCAGGGTTGTCGTGTTCTCACCATCATTGATAGCGGGAGTTGCAACAACTTGGTGAGTTCAGATTTGGTTGAGAAGCTTGGCTTACCCACACGACAACATTCATCTCCTACAACTAAAAAGACTAGAAAATGGACATTTTCTTCGTGCAACAATTGTTTCGTCCTGCCTGCTCGTGACGTGCGTCCGCGCTTCCGCATCGTCTACTAGGAAACATCCCGCACACCGTCATCCCCTCCCTGATCCTCTCCCCTTTCCTATCTTGTCCGTGCAGGCGCTCCAATCCCTGCGCCAATCCCCTCCGCGAGAGCTCCCCAATTTCTCCGTCAGTGAGGCGCTAGTGAGCCATCCGCCGCGAGACCGTCAGCGAGATCCCATCCTCGAGCGCCGCCCGTGACCTCCTCGTGAGAGCGCTATCCGCGACACCGTCGTGCCGTTCGCGACAGCTGCCTCGGCCGCAACAAGCGTTGTCGCGGCTGCGTCGGGACAGCGGGCACCTCCGTCCGCGCGAGGACAGGCCTCGAGCGCCGCCCACGACCTCCTCGTGAGCGCCGTCTGCCGCGAGAGCGCCGTCCGCGACAGCTGCCTCAGCCGCAACGAGCGCGTCGCGACAGCGTCGGTGCGGGCAACTCCGTCCGCGCGAGGACGAGCCTCGAGCGCCGCCCGCGACCTCCTCGTGAGCCCTGTCCTCGAGCGTCATCCTCGAGCTGCCGTCCGCACGACCCCCATCGTCGAGCGCCGTCTGCCGCGAGAGCACCCTCCGCACGCCTCGGTCCGCGCGTGCCCTGTCCTCGAGCGCTGTACGCGACTGCTGTGATCTCAGCCGAGCGCTGTCCGCGCGCCGTCCGCGACAGCTGCCTCGCCCGCAACGAGCGCCGTCACGACAACTTTGGGACCGTGGCTACCTCCGTCCGCGCGAGGACTGGCCTGGAGCGCCGCATGTGAGTTCAGAACCCTGTTCTAAATAGCGCGCTATAGCGGACGCTATAGCGCTATTTAGCGTTTGTGGAAGAGGACTGCTAAGCTATGAGGATTTTAACGCTAAATGATTGTTCCTGCTATTAGCAGCTAATAGCGCGCTAATTTCGCTAAATTGGGTTAGTTTAGCGCCGCTATTTGGTCTTAGGATTCATTTCTATCGACCCAAATAACTTGGAGGCCCAAATAGCAGAGATATACCCATATGTGATGTATGTTATTATTTATGTATCATATATGAACTACGAACTTTGATGTAATATGTTAGTAACCCTTTGAAATATCTATCACTGTTAGTCTTCATAATGTTTTCATCTTTATTATATGTAAAATTACATGATGTTTGACATATTTTTTGCTCAGCCGCTAAATGGCTTAGCCCGCTATAGCTTTTCTTAGCCTTTAAGAAGCTTAGCACGCTATTTAAAACACTGGTTCAGAATTGAAATGTGCCTGGAGCGCCGCAAGCGGCTTCTCCGCAAGAGGAAGCTTAGGAAGAAGGGCAGGTGGCCTCCGTCCAAGATGAAGAAGCTCAAGAATGTATGAACAGCGTCAATGTTGACAGCCACTCTGCCTTGGCTCTCTGTGTTGTGGTTGCCCAGTGTACCAATTTTTCTGTTCAGAATCTGAGACACGATACCTACAAAATGTAATTCTGTTTTTCACGTAATTGAATCTTCTTACAGTCTAGCCTACTCAATGTGTCTGAATTTTCTCCCTGCATCCATATATGATTGATGTGCTTTAGCTTTGGTTCAGGACTAGCACTATATATTAGTCTATGCTGCATAAGTATCTTCTGTAGCTGAACCTGTCAAACATCATGAATTATGTTAAATACCATTGGAAGGCCAACTATGAATTATGTTAAATATCGAAGGCTCGAGTTGTCATCATCCTAATCTCTGGTTCTTTACTTGCTTGCCCTATCCTTTCTTCTTGAATATATTCTGTTCTGTCACGATTCAGTCTCTCTTCTCAATTGGTCAATGTCGTGGTGAATCATGGCTCAAACTAAGGAGATATTGTCAAGGAGACCACCGCTATTGATTTAATAGTATGATTGAGGTCTGTTGGTGGGAAGTCGTGAAATCAATCTTGTATTGAAAATGGGATTCATATGATCAAATGAGATCCTAAACCTATTGTATTCCTGTAGCTTTGAGTACATGGAATTTCTTGCCGCCGTGTAGTTTTTTCTTGCATACATGAGCTCCATAAAATTTGTATACTACTGCTTGTAGATCTTGTGTCTGAAACTAAATGTTGCAGAATGGGTGGAATGACTTACAATTTGGGATGGAGTATAGTTTATGAGTTTGCGACAGTCTCTATGACTGTATTAATTTTATAAACTTTATTTTTTAAATTAAATGTCATTTTAATATTGGTATTTAATTTCTATAATATTATTATCTTATTGTGCGATCTGTATGTTTTAAGTATAAAATATTAGTTATCCCGTGGCAATGCACGGGTACGCTACCTAGTATCCATATAAACTTCAATGGTTCATAGTAGTGGTAAGACTAAGGCAACTAAATCAGCTCGCATTAGTTTCTTCACACGCTGTTATCATGATACTGCTGATTTTGATGTTGTGTCTATGCAAGTTTGTTCAATTTTGTTAGGACGTCCATGGGAATTTGATACTGATGCTTTACATCATGGTAGAACTAATACATACACTTTTATACATAAGAACAAGAACATTACTTTGCTACCTTTGTCACCAATGGATATTGTTAAACATGCTAGAGAGATTAACAATAAACCCTTCCACAGACATTGATAAAAATAATGAAAATAAGTTACATAGAGGTGCTTTACTTGCTACAACTTATACTACTGCTGCGTTATGTGATAATCCAGATGCACCATGTTATACTATGCTTTGTCAACCTATTATGTCTTGTGCATTGCCTGCTGTCACTAACCTTTTGCAGGAGTTTGTTGATGGAGAAGAGTCGAGGACGACTCCAATTGTAGAAGGAGGGGATGATGAGGACATCACCAAGATGGAGTCGAGGACGACTCCAATTCAAGAAGGGGAGGATGATGAGGACATCGCTACGCTGGATACGTTGACACCATCGTCTTTTCCAAGTTGCAATTTTTCTCCAACTAAGCTACCACGTCACTCTCGGATTCAGCAAATATATCATCAGTGTTTTGATCATCACTTCTTCATACGACATCGAAACGGGGCGATCTTGGACTCGTTGGAAAGGGGACAATGATGCCGTCGTTTTGGTTCTAGTCCCAGCTCCAGATCCTTCGTGGATTAATCGTTATATCCACGACAAGGTGTTGTGTCACCTATTTTGGGCCAACTTCGTCATGTATCGAATTCGGGCCTTAAGCCTATGTGGTGGGCGCCTCCCCCTGGTCGCCTCGAACCCTAGGTCGCTTCTCCTTTATATTTCATGCAGCCGCCGCTGTTTAGACTTGGGTTTTGTTTAGAGTTTAATTTTCCATTGAGAAACTGAATCGTTCATTGTAACTGTGGTGACAAATCCTTTTATAGTGATCCAGGGCCCCCGTTCTTGATCTCCTCCACTGTGTCGATTAGTCCTTTGGAACCGAGTTCTTGAACCCTCATTGAATATTCGTGTCATTCATATCTACAATTTCAGATTGCGTGTTTATACTTTGTTGCTTGTGTTCTTCGATTCGCTTGCAGGAACAGCCTTCTTGGCGAGGTCAATCAAGTTGTGCTTGGTTGATAACCAACGGAGCAGTGGTGTAACGGTTGCATGGTTTGAATCATGCTGATTTGAAGCCAGATCGCCAACGTCGAGTTCTCCACAATCGAATTTACCAGTTACCTCTCGGAAGATCGGACCTAACACTCATCACTCTCAATATCCCTAGACTGAGTTAATGCTATAAGCCCCATGGGTTCTAAAGTAATATTGGTTGAAAGGATCAAGATGCCCAAGAGGGGGGTGAATTGGGCTTCTCTAAAAATTTAAGCAACCTATAAGCTCCAATTCAACCCCTTGTGCGATGTTTTGCTGAGGTATCGGAGAGTCGCCACTATCCACTAGTCCTCGTTGGAGCACCTACGCAAGGGTCTTGCTCCCCCTTGGTCCGTGCAAGGACCAAGTGCTCTCTACGGGCTGATTCTTCGACACTCCATCGCGGTGAATCGCCCAAAACCGCTCACAAGCTTGACACGAGCCACCCACGAGAACTCCAGACGGTTTTCGTGCCTCCAAACACCACCGAACCATCTAGGTGATGGCGATCACCAAGAGTAACAAGCAAAGAACTCTCACTTGACCCAAACAAGGCACTAGAGAGTGGTGGATGCACACTTGACACTTGGAATTCAACTAGAGAAGGATTCTCACAAGAAATCACTCAAATCTCAATCCTCTCTAGGCTCTTGCTACTCTCTTGCTCCACAACAAGTTTCTCAGATGTTCAAATGGGCAAGAGACTTCTCATGGACGAGGTGGAGGAGTATAAATACACCCCACGAAGTCCAAAGGTTAGCCAACCATTTGCCACTGAAAACGGGGTCACCGGACGCTGTTGAT
The DNA here is from genome assembly GCF_000003195.3 of Sorghum bicolor. NCBI lineage: Eukaryota > Viridiplantae > Streptophyta > Magnoliopsida > Poales > Poaceae > Sorghum > Sorghum bicolor. Next base: position 38,140,045 of record NC_012876.2, on the reverse strand, counting down.
GTTGCACCGGACGCTTTGCACTGAGCGTCCGGTGACACCCAACGGCTAACTGTACCTGCGTCTGACAGGTCATCGGACGCTACTTCCCAGCGTACGGTGGCACCGTCCGGTGCTCTGGGGAGTTTTACAAACTCCCTGAGTTTAGGACCGGACGCTACCTGGTGCGTCCGGTGCTAGCGTTCGGTGCTCGAGGCAGGTTTGCAACCTCCGTGGGTATGGGACCGGACGCTGCCCGGTGAGTCCGGTGCCAGCGTCCGGTGCCTAACCCTAGGCACCACGCCCTCCAATAGCTAAGTGACCTCACCGGACGCACTCACAGAGCGTCCGGTGTAGCGTCCTGTGCCTTCTTAGGCACCCTAACTTCGTCGAAACGCGATCGTTCCAAAACAAAGTTGGTTCCTCTCGATCTAAGGACTATCTCTGAGCTACCTAGTGCTAGGTTTACCAAGTGTGCACCACACCTAAACCTAAAGCCTTGCCTAAGTTAAGCTACTAGATCAAAGCCCCTCTTAATAGTACGGTCAAAGGAAAACAAAGTCCTAAACTACTCTAAGTGCCCTTCTTCACCATATGGCACTTAGACCTAGTCTAGTCTTGACGATGTCCATCCATCCTTTGAAAACCGAAACGATTTCCACTATTAAGTAGGCATGTACGTCCCTGTTCATCGACTACCTGTTACCATGACCTCACTAATAACTTTGCCTCTGCAAAACACACGTTAGTCGTAGTAATCAACATTGTCATTAATCACTGAAATCATTAGGGGCCTAGATGCTCTTTCAATCTCCCCCTTTTTGGTGATTGATGACAATAACCTTGAGTATTAAAGGAAATGAGGTTTTCAAATGACTTGGTTTCAATAAGCATGATACAATAAGAACAAAGAGATTAGGCATGCTTATATCAACCAAGTCTACCATCCTACATCCAAATATGTGAGATGTGTACAACAGGATATAAACACAAATAGCTCATAGTACATCGGAGTAAAAACGCGGAAGCAAAGTAATATGAGCCAAACACATGACATAAGTATATCACAGATAAGCAAGAGTCATGTCTCACAACCATAAGTGTATCTCACAAGAGTATCTCACACAGATGCAATGCATAAAAGTAAATATGATGCACATGAAGTAGCACACAAAGAGTATATCAAAAGAACAAAACCCACTCTAGCTCTAGCTCCCCCTAACTCTCATACTCTCAACTCTCTCCCCCTTTGGCATCAAGCGCCAAAAACCTAAGAAGACGGAGGTGGAGGAGGAGCAGTGGAGTCCCTCGGCACGGCCTGAAATTGTGCTGTGTCGTCTGATCCATCGGCCGTCGAGTCGGAGGAGGTGGAGTGACCCTCTAAAGCTGCACATGCTGGAGAAGCGGTCTGGGTCGGCTCTGTAGGGGCGGGAGCTGTCACAGGCTGTGTAGGCTGCTCAAGTCCTGCTGACGAGGTTGGCACGGACTCGGTCGCTGTAGCTGACGTCTCTGGCACAGTAGATGAAGGTGCAAGCTGCTCAGACGAAGCTACTGACGACGACAGGCGCTCAGTAGTGGTGACTGGGACCATAAAAGCTGCAGGAGCCTGCAGGGGTGGAGGCGTTGGGTCACCAGTCAAAGCACTGTATGAGAAGCTGATATGCTGGCCTACCGATGAGTCCAACAGGAGCTGTGACGCTGTCGCTGACTGTGGTGTAAAACCTGAGCACAGAGGCGAGAACTAAGGTACCTACTCGAAGCCACACGAGATAGCACCCTCTGAAACCTGGTGCTGTGGCATCGAGAATGGCTGACTCTGAGTAGGGAGCTGAAGCGGTGGCTGAGACTGACTCTGAGGCGCTGGAGTAGGAGGCCTGACTGACGACGTGCCTAGGAGCTGTGGAAGCTGAATCCCTGAGGCAGCAATAAGAGCGGCCATCATCGCTGTCTGCTGAGCCTGGAACGCAAGCTGCTGCTCCTGAAAAGTCAGAAGCTGTCTCTGAAGCTCGTCCTGCCTAGCCTGCATGGCTGCATTGATGGCAGCCTGGTCCCTGTCTCTCCTAGCCTGCTCCTCACTGCCCGCCGCTGATCGGCTCTCATCTCCTCTAGAATAGCGAGAAGAGCGGGGTCTGAAGCACTCGAGGAACCTCCTGCCTCGTGGTCGTGCGGCCTCGGAGGAAGGTCTGGCACTGGAAGACGATAATCATCGTCAGAGCTATCTGAAGCAAAGTCAAACTCCTCCTCGGCCTCTGCATCTACAAACGCCCCAATGGCGATATCCTACTCCTCCTTAGTCTCTGGGACTGCTCCCGAACTACGAGTACCCCTAGGAGAGGGTGGTGGCACCTGGCCATGTGGTGGACGAGGAGATGGTGGAGCTCTGAGCTCGTGATGTGCTCTCAACATCTGTCTAGGGTCATAGTGTGGAAACACGGTGTCTGAGTCTGACAGCTCTCTCTACAGGTGAGTTGGAAGAGGTACTGGCCTAGCACGAAGGATGAGCATGGTGATCCAGTGTGCATACGGCAACTGACACCGACCCCTGAAGCTCTCTAAAATAGCCTCGATCTCTGAGACTATCAAATCCCACAAGTCAAAAGGAGTCTTCGAGATGTGGTGGGCTACCAACCACTGCTGGATCCTGGTGAAGCCGTCTTTGTAGCCTGTCCTCGGAAAGAGCATCTTCCTCAACACAAAATCAAGAATCCTAGCGGGGCGAGTTAGGTCTCCCACTGTCCTGCTAGAGCCCTCTCCAAACAGCTAACGAAAATAGGGAGCCACAAAATCAACCGGTGGTAGAGCACCGCCGTGAGGACGTCGAGGGGGCTCGAAGTTCCCGTAGCACAACTGGTGGATCCTGGTGGAATAGGCTCTCAAACCAAGGACCTCTCTGGCACTCTAACCTGTCACCCTGTAGTCAGTGCCTGCATGTGAGTAGTGAATGTAGCTGTGGTCTGGAGAAACCCACACTGAGGCATAGAGCTCTCTGACCCACTCCTCACAGTAAGTACCAAGTAGAGCAAGTAACTCTCAGAGACTGGTCAGATAGGTGAAATACTACCTGATGTCCGCACCGACCACGTTCCCGAGTATCTCAAGATCGAGCACCCTGTGCTTCCTGAACTGAGCCTGTGAGCGAACAAGAGCCTCGTACATGTCCTCCTAAACCACTGTATAGAACTTGGCACTGGCTCTCGGATCCCTGGCAGCTGGAAACAGTAGGAAAGGGAACGAAACTCAGCTCCTAGATCTCTCGAGCTGAAAAAGGTGTAGTCCTTGTGTATCCTCACTAGTGCCTGACGAGGAGCTGGAGTGCCTCGAGCTGGAGTAGAGCAAGCAGCGGAGGTAGACTGACCCTGCGTACCAGTCCTAGGGATGGACGAGCGTGAGTCGACCTCCTGAGGGGCTGCTCCTGCTGCTGTGCCTCTGTCGGGCCCTTTGCCTGGGCCTCTGTCTCTGTCTTTGTATTCAGGTCCTCCTGAGCTGGCTCGCGGACTGCAATCCTGACACGCTGACCTCCTAGCATGATGGTGCCAGGAGGAGATCCATGAAGTGCCTCAGCCTTAAGAACTGCACGCCTCTGACGTGGCGTGAGATCAGCCCCAATCCTTAGGGCACCTGAACGACCACCCCTCTCTGCTGCCTCAGCTGCTGCTGCAACTGCCTATGCCACCTCTGCCTGTCTATCACTGGCCTTCCTCTTCTTGTTGGCCAGCTTCTTGCATTTGTCCTTCTCTACCGCTGACAGGCGACGGGGAGGGTCACCTCCATCATCACCTCTTGGAGAACCACCAGCGCTGGCTGCCGGACCACTGACATTCTTGCAACGTGCCATTGCAAGAATCTATCCCTGAACAAGTGACCAACTATCACCAGAGATCAACGCGCTGCAAGAGATGGAATAGATAGGGTATACATAAGCAAACATAATAGCTAGAGGTGAGAAAAACCTATAGATCGCAAGATTAGATAAAGAACGGGCGTGAACTGCTTACGATCCGATGTCGAGACGCGTTCCAGACAAAAGATCGTGATCGAGAACCACCGAAGAACCCAAAACCACTCCTCAAGGTGCTGTGTGTTGACGGTCCCTAATGCTGATATTTAACCATCAACTAATCATGGAAAAGGATCCAAATGCAACCAACACCTAGACTTAGGGTTTTATCTGACAGAATTCCACGAGTTTTGGTGTTTGTCTATTTCTGCAGGGGGTAATCAGGAAATATGGAGGAAAGGCCCACACGTCGGGATTACATAGAGATATTAACGTGCCGCGCAATTTTCTACCATCTAGAAGACTCCAGAAGCCACGGGAAGGAAGCGGAGGCCGAACGGGGCCAGGTACTGGGCGCCCGCCCAGTTGACCTGGGCGCCCGCCCCTCCTAGAGTCCAAACAAGACTCTCTTTCGGGATATTGCTCCACCGACCTAAAGGATCAAGGATAACCGTTCAATCAATGTCGGTTTGATCCAACGGCCCATATTCACTTGAAGGGACTATAAAACTAGACCCCCTGGCCCCTGGAGATCATACCTCTTCTACAGAATCAAAGTTAGGATTTCAATTCTTCATCCAAGTAGAGAGGATCCCTCTAGTTCTTCTAGTTCTACCTCTAGTTCATCTAGTTCTAGTTCTTGTTCATCTAGTTCTAGTTCTAGTTCCTCTAGTTCTAGTTCTAGTTAGTTCTAGTTGTAATCTAGAAAATAGGGAGAGAGAAGAGGAGAGCGGAGGAGGAGCCGGATCTGTCGGATCTTCCTCAACATTGTAATTTTGTAGCAACTGGTTCGTTCTTCATCGTTCTCCAGGTTCCTCAATTCATAATTCCTAAGTTCTCTAATTACTTTTATTTACATTCAAGTTATTTATTGGATTCCCGCTTGCATCAAGTGCTCTAGTCTTTATAACGCTAGAGTAGTAATTAATAGATTAGACGTGGTGTTTAGTCTTGCAATTACCTAGAATTACACCCAATCCTGCGGATTGTTGTGGTAGCCTTAGGGTAGTGACAGCCCTAACGGTTGACGTATTCCACCTCGTTCGGATCGGTGTTTGTAGGACCGTAGTCAGACCTTCCTAGCCCCCTTCTCATCTCTTTCAGTGGTTAGTGCTCTGATGTCCCGATATAAATAATCTTTGAAGTAATTCTTGATTCTTAGATCAACTAGAGAACTCTCAGGAAACTTCCTCTCTTCCCACCAAAAATAATTATATAGTTATCCTTGGGCGATCTTTGATCTTAATTAGTACACTCACGTTCCCTGTGGAAAATCGATACTCTGGAATACTCCCGGGTGAAGGCTACATCGGTATCCGTGCGCTTGCGGATTTTTCTGTTTGCGTTTAAAATACCCAACAAGCTTTCTGGCGCCGTTGCCGGGGAACGGTAGCTGTGCTAGTTTCGAACCAAGTCATCCGTGTATCCTTTTTCTTTTCCTTTTTTACCACATTCACCTTACCATTTTCACCACACCACATGGATTTCACTCTAAGCATTAATGAGCATGGAATTTATTTCATAGCCACTTCATTTGCTCCATGCTCATATGCAACATCTTCCCAATCCATTGGTCTCTCCAACATCACCACATTCGAGATCTCCAACCCCCTCATCCTTTCTATTTATAAAAACTTTAAAAGGGCAGTTGTCGATGCATATGTCTATAAGAAATATTGCAGATCTCGTTGAGTTGATCTTGATATAGGTCAGCATTAGAGGGGAAACCACTTCACTGACATAAATCGATGGTTCCCCAAGGACAAGCTTAGTGTCCTAAAACAAGCACTGATCAGATCATAACATGAGCTTTTAATTATTTGCAACATTACCTTGTGTGTTGAGCATATAAGGATAATTGTAAAAATATTCCTTCAGGTATTCTTGTCACTAACCTTTCCAGGTTTGGAGCAAGAAGATCGGATGCATGACAAGCACAAGGTATGTCCAACCAATCATCATACAACATTGAATTAAATTCATCCAAACTTGAATTTTGCAAAATTCAAGCTTGGGGGAGTACTTTACATAAAAACATCCATTGCCATGTTGATATGTTGGTTGTCCCTACCTTTGAGACATGCTCAATTTTGTTAAGTACTAATCACACTACTTCATCTCCACTTGAGTAGATCTCTATAAATGCTCTCATGCTACTTTTATTTACTTTAGTATATGTCTAGGTTTGGAGTAGTTTCATTTATCTCTTAATTAAGCATGGTGCTTAGTTTAGGAGTGATGATCTTACTTCCAAGGGAGTTTAAATTAAGCATGATGCTTAGGTTAAAGTGCCCTCCTAAATCAAATTAGACATGGTGTCTAGGTTGATTTTTGAGCCGATAGTATGCTATAGTAGATATTGGATATTTTGTTGGACTAACCCCTGCAGGAAAACTTTCAATATCGACCTGGGAAGTTCTGAGATAAACTCACATTGGAGATAAAGAGAGAGACACATGAAGTTTAACAATTTGCACGAGGAAGGCATAGCTCACAAGAGATGATCCATGGAGGGTGCCACAAACACGATGCACAACCGCTAAGAAAGGAAAGCTTCCACAAGGAGATACTGTACCATCACTCTTCAAGTAAGGTAACATCTTAAGGTACTTGACTATCACTTTTATAAGCTTTTCCATGGTTTTGGCGTTCATATGAATAAAAGAGACAAACATGTATGATTTACAACTCTAGATTAACCAACCCAATCGATTCAATATGTTTTGTCCTTCCACCTTTGTGATCCTACACTCCTAATCATATAAGCTAAAATGTTGCACATTCAATCTCTGGAAGATATAAACAAAACACATAAGTATAGATAGATTATCTTTCCATTAGGTTGAGCGATTTGATCTGACAAATGTTTTAAATGTTATACTCATGATTTTATTATCCATCAACTTTGTCTTGCTCGCTATGCTTAAGGTTAGAGAGAACAAATACACTTTTGGTTCTGTTGGTGTTTTCCACCAACAGAGCCCAAGCACTTGATCTCTGCCTTGTCTCTATGAGCAGGTACACTTCGAGCAAAATATGAAGGACTTTTACAACTCCCAGACTCCACCAAGTGAAGAACCTAGATCTACGAGCACAAACACACTGGAGATACTGGACACTCAGGCAATCACTGCCCTGAGATGCTTAAGGACGTAACTTCTGGAGTAACCCTATTGTGGAAGTAATTACTGACCTTCTGCCGGTCAAGAGAGACAATCCAGGACGCCCTGTCATCCCGATCTCCATCGCATGGTGGACTTCCTATAAGCACTTTGTGACTTTGGCTCTAGCGTCAACATTATGCCCAGGCTTGCAGATCGTACGCTAAGTTTCCCAAAGGGAATAGTGAAGAACCTTTGCGTCCGAGTTGGTACCTTGTACGCCCCAGCAGACTTCGTGGTGATAGAAACTGGTACTGATGAGAGGGCACCCATCATCATAGGGAGGCCATTCCTGAACACCTCGGGAGCTGTCATCTACGCTAGTGCTGCCAAGATCAGTTTCTACATCAAGGGGAGGAAGGAGACGTTTTCCTTCGAGAACAATATTACACAAATCTCAGAGCAATCAAGACATGAACCAAGGAAGAGGACCAACAGGAGGAATAGAAACAAGCAAATGTAGACCGAGTCAGCTAAGATGGTCACTACAGTTCAAGGAGGTCAAGATCGTCGACTTAAGTCACCGTTCCTGGCCAAAAAGGACGACCCAGTCACCTATCAGCTCCTGTTCAGAACCATGCCCTTAAAACCGACATACACCCAGCTCCAGATGGCAGATCAAACATTTCGGAAGGTTGAAGTTATTGACATAGGAGAAGACGTGTACGATCCACCCATCATCCTTGGAAGACCGTTCCTCAGCACCATGAAAGCAATCATCTACATTGGAACTGGCGGAGTCCACATGCATTTCCCCTCTGAGAAGGTAAGCTGCTATTTTACTGACCCTAACCATGTAGTTGAAGACTCTAAGCAGGTCAGGACAAGAAGAAGACGACGCAACCGCAACCAGAGGAGGCAAATTATCAAGGACGGATGGGCAGACTATGAAGGAGAAGTGGTAAGGTCTGAAGACATACAACTTGAACAGAACTGTCCTGAGGAGACCGTAGCACCAAGTCAGGTGTGGAGAGAGAAGATAGCTATATACGAAGAGGAGGCGTTGCCGGAACCACCGACTACGCTATCCAGCGAATCCCAGGACGACTGAGGAAACAGAGAGTCCTGTTCGGAGGACGTAAAAACACCGAACGCCTTGCCAAGAGGTAAACTTGGTAGTTATCTTTTTCCTTTCAATTATTTTAGTTAATCAGGTTCATATCATCTTAAAAAGAAAATAAAAATGTTTAAAATAGTAAGCCCCATGTGAGTATGCTCATGGCATAAAACCCATAAGTACATTTACTGTGGTGGCATAAAAAATGAAATAAATATATTCCTATCCTATAAAAATAAAATTATAAAAATAAATTTATGATCCTACTAAATAGAGTAACATTTATTGAGGAGGCTCAACATGATAAAGGCTAGATACTTATGCTAACACTTCACCAGTTCCACAAAGCTTTGTTGTCTATTTGAACCTCCATAGAATTCAAGGATAAAAGAAGACTAGCAGACGGAGGACATCCTAATCGCTGTCATGGTGCTGCCGACATTCAAATACATCTCCGCCACCTGCTAGCTACATCACAAGGAATTACGTCAAAATCCAGCTTGGGAGAGAGCACTCCCATTTATCCAGCTTAGTGTTCTACTCATCTTTATACTTTACTCAAATAATAAAAATATGCATAATCATAAAAACCCAAATAAAGATTTTGTGCTTATATATATATATATATCTTTGCTTAGATTGCTAAATAAATAAATAAATAAAGTTTGTTATGAACCCTCATGATAAGCTCTCACATGGAAATAATGAATAGTTGCTCTGCCATGACTAGTTCTCAAAATTGAAATCTCTCTCAAGTTTAGGCATGATTGTTATTAATTAAGATTTGCTCTAAACCTGAACTTGTGGGAAGAGTACTTGATCTAAAGTCTAAGTCGTTAACGGATATGATATGGGAAGGTTGAGCTGCTGTTTATCTGTTCCTAGAGATGCTAGAATTCTGGAGAATTTTATCTTTGAAAAATCTTTAAAATGTTGCATGATGAGTTCCTGTATGATGAGAGTTTAAATTCCTACCACAACCATATATACATGCTTGCTAGACTATGAACCACACATTTACTTTACTACTTATGAGCATTGAGTGTGGTCAAGCTGTGTAGACCCTCAGGAGCTTGTCATGCGGTTAAATCAAGATTCACTTGCACGTTCACTCACACATGCTGATTCTACTCCAGAAGTACGCATCTACATATATCCACCCATTTCCATCTCCAGAATCACCTAAAAATATTCTACTCCTAATCTGGGAGAGAATAGCCAAAAACATTTCTATTTTTCCCTGTGAAATAAATGCTCAAGTTATCTTGGTTACTACCACTTGCTATATTATTTCAGGAGATGAGTGCTCTAAAAAAAGAGAGAAAAAAAGAAAGAAAGAATACGAGGAAATAAAAATGGGCATGTGCCCGGAACCTCGAAAGAAAAGAGAAAAGTGAGACGAGAGGTAAAAATGGACAAGTGTCCGACAGTAGAATTAGGGGTACATGATACCCACCTAAGAGAAAAGAAAAAGAAAATATAGAGCATCTCATTCTCCTCAAAAAGTTTCAAAAGAGCAAGAAATGTATGTATCCCCTCAAAAGAGCATAAGTAGAATTAGACTTTCACTATTGTTATCACCATCATCACCATACACCATTCATTCGCCACACATGCACATCTTGATTTGACTTATTGACTTGTTCTTCTGGATCCATGGTTTGACTATGCAATAAATGTCTTGTAAGTATGTATTAGCTGTGTCCCACCTATGAGCTCCAGATATCAAAACCTTATTAGAGTAGGGTGAGAGAGAAGGCAATGCCACTATGCCTCATACCAAAAATACCACATACTTTGATAGAAGGCATACACCATTACTGCCTTGGTAAGGATCCAGAAATACCACAAATGAGAGACTAGAGAGAGTCATACAAGGAATATCTGAGTTTTTTTTTTTTGAAAATCTGCAAAAACTCCAGAGCTATAGTTAATCGAAGAACAAGAGACATGGCGCTTGACTAGACCATTCTATCTTTTAACTGCTCAAGACATAAGTGACGGTTGCAAGCCCCATGGTGAAAGGAAAAATGAGTAAGTTTAAATCTTAACAGTTTACCCTAACCCAGAGTTGAGATCTTGTTTGAACGCATGTGTATCTTTAAAGCATGAAACCACTGCAGAAACTCTTGAGTTCATCTTTGCTCAGGGACGAGCAAATGTTAAGCTTGGGGGAGATTGTTGACAGTCCTTAATGCTCATATTTAACCATCAACTAATCATGGAAAAGGATCCAAATGCAACCAACACCTAGACTTAGGGTTTTATCTGACAGAATTCCACGAGTTTTGGTGTTTGTCTATTTCTGCAGGGGGTTATCAGGAAATATGGAGGAAAGGCCCACACGTCGGGATTACATAGAGATATTAACGTGTCGCGCAATTTTCTACCATCTAGAAGACTCCAGAAGCCACGGGAAGGAAGCGGAGGCCGAACGGGGCCAGGTACTGGGCGCCCGCCCAGTTGACCTGGGCGCCCGCCCCCTCCTAGAGTCCAAACAGGACTCTCTTTCGGGATATTGCTCCACCGACCTAAAGGATCAAGGATAACCATTCAATCAATGTCGGTTTGATCCAACGGCCCATATTCACTTGAAGGGACTATAAAACCAGACCCCCTGGCCCTTGGAGATCATACCTCTTCTACAGAATCAAAGTTGAGGATCCCTCTAGTTCTTCTAGTTCTACCTCTAGTTCATCTAGTTCTAGTTCTAGTTCATCTAGTTCTAGTTCTAGTTCTAGTTCCTCTAGTTCTAGTTCTAGTTAGTTCTAGTTGTAATCTAGAAAATAGGGAGAGAGAAGAGGAGAGCGGAGGTGGAGCCGGATCTGTCGGATCTTCCTCAACATTGTACTTTTGCAGCAACTGGTTCGTTCTTCATCGTTCTCTAGGTTTTTTAATTCATAATTCCTGAGTTCTCTAATTACTTTTATTTACATTCAACTTATTTATTGGATTCCCGCTTGCATCAAGTGCTCTAGTCTTTATAACGCTAGAGTAGTAATTAATAGATTAGACGTGGTGTTTAGTCTTGCAATTACCTGGAATTACACCCAATCCTGCGGATTGTTGTGGTAGCCTTAGGGTAGTGACAGCCCTAACGGTTGACGTATTCCACCTCGTTCGGATCGGTGTTTGTAGGACCGTAGTCAGACCTTCCTAGCCCCCTTCTCATCTCTTTCAGTGGTTAGTGCTCTGATGTCCCGATATAAATAATCTTTGAAGTAATTCTTGATTCTTAGATCAACTAGAGAACTCTCAGGAAACTTCCTCTCTTCCCACTAAAAATAATTATATAGTTATCCTTGGGCGATCTTTGATCTTAATTAGTATACTCACGTTCCCTGTGGAAAATCGATACTCTGGAATACTCCCGGGTGAAGGCTACATCGGTATCCGTGCACTTGCGGATTTTTCTGTTTGCGTTTAAAATACCCAACACAGTGATGGGTAAAAGAAGGGAAACATTGTCAAAAACAACATCTAACTTCGTTTAGGCATTGAATCAAACACCTAGAGGGCAGGGTTCAAAAAACTCACCCTCAACCCTTGAACCAACGCGAGAAGAAGGCTCCTGCGCGTGGGGAGGAAGAAGAGGAGTCTCTTGGGGTAGATCTGGCGCGGAGGGGGGAGAAAATTCGCCGGAGACTCGACGGCGGCGGCGAACTCGGGTGACCTAGGGCACGGGCGGTGGAGGTCCTGGCTTGGGCGAGATCGGGAAACAGAGAAAAACTGCCCGCGAGTAACCCCCGGGCGCAGGTTATATGCGCTGAACGCGGGGTCACCGGACGCTCCTTATGTGGCACCAGACGCGTTCGGTGATCACCAGACTAAAACTCAGAGAAGATTGCAAATCGCGCAACCACCGGACGATGGCCACCGGACGCTAGCCTTAGCGTCCGGTGCCCTAAGGCACGCCTGGCTGAGCACCGGTCGCACCTCACCAGATGCTGCAGGGACCCTGTTCCTGCGTCCGGTGAGTGCAGTCCAGCAGACTCACCGCACCGGACGCACCGAGACAGCATCTGGTGCACCGTACGGTGCACCTCTAGGTCCTTTTTCAACTTAGAACTTCACTCAACTTTTACCCAACCAAGTTCCAACTTCAAAGAGACACAAATAGACACCAAGTGGAACTGGTATGAGTGACCTCTCTTAAACCCCCAATTTTTCACAAATATTTAGCCTTAGGCTTTTTATGAAAATAGTTACGAGAAAACACCAAGGAGCACCGTATGGCCATAAAGCTAGAGGTTTAAATCATAATGAGCTTTGAATGCTCCCCCTATCTATGGACGAACACAGCGGATGCTCAAAACATAACCAAAAAGAAACGATCAATTAACAAGCATGCACATGATATGAGGTGAAATGCAATACTTGAAAGTAAACTAATGCTTGTCAAGTTTGATCCAAGGTTAAGCTTTTTCACGCACACAAGGGGGTTATCTTAACCATGTTAGACAAGCCCTACACACAATCTTTTTGTATTTTAGTTTTGGTATGCATGATATGCAAAACAAAAACTATTTACAAGTTTCAACACACAACTTCATTTTTTTGTGAAGTTAGAGAGATCAAGCACATTAAGTTCATTTCTCAACATACAAAACCTAGCTTCATCTAGGGGTTTTGTGAAGATGTTCGCCAATTGATTTTCCGTTCCCACATTCTCTAGAGATATGTCACCCTTAGCAACATGATCCCTAAGGAAGTGGTGGTGGATGTCAATGTGTTTTGTGCGGGTGTGTTGAACCAGGTTATTAGCAAGTTTTACGGCACTTTTGTTGTCACACAACAAAGGTACTTTGTCTAGTACTACTTCATAGTCTAGCAAAGTTTGTTTCATGTAAAGTATTTGTGCACAACAAGCACCGGCGGCAATGTATTCCGCCTCGGCCGTTGACAAGGCAACACAATTTTGTTTCTTTGCCATCCAAGAGACAAGTGATCTACCTAGGAAGTGGCACCCTCCGGATGTGCTTTTTCTATCAATCCGGCACCCGGCATAATCCGAATCGGAATAGCCTACAAGTTGGAATCTTGCACCTTTGGGATACCACAAGCCTAGGCAAGGTGTGTATTTTAGATACCTAAGAATTCTCTTGACGGCAATTGCTTGATATCTAGCACACGTACACACACTAAACATGATATCGGGCCTAGATGCGGTGAGGTATAGGAGACTTCCTATCATGGAACGATAGAGAGTCTTGTCAATTGGGTTACCTCCCTCATCCAAGTCGAGATGCCCATTTGATGCCATGGGAGTCTTGATTGGCTTGCAATCCATCATCTTAACCTCTTGAGAAGATCTTGAGTATACTTCTCTTGAGAGATGAAGACCTCTTCCTTCATTTGCTTGACTTGAAATCCTAGGAAGAAGGATAGCTTGCCAATCATGGACATCTCAAACTCCTTGGACATCAAATCACCAAATTCCTTACAAAAATATTCATTAGTAGAGCCAAAAATAATATCATCAACATAAACTTGGCAAATGAAGATTTCCCCATTCATTTTCTTGGTGAAGAGTGTTGTGTCAACTTTCCCAATCTTGAAGCCCTTCTCAATGAGGAAGTCCCTAAGCCTCTCATACCAAGCTCTAGGAGCTTGCTTGAGACCAAAGAGAGCCTTGGACAACCGGTAGACATGCTTTGGGTACCTAGGGTCTTCAAAACCGGGGGGTTGCTCAACATAGACAAGCTCATTAATATAACCATTTAAAAAGGCACTTTTCACATCCATTTGGAATAACTTGATATCATGGCTAGATGCATATGCAAGTAGGATACGGATTGCTTCAAGTCTTGCCACCGGTGCAAAGGTTTCACCGAAGTCAAGACCTTCCACTTGTGAAAAGCCTTTTGCCATGAGCCTTGCCTTGTTGCGCACCACTTTGCCTTGATCATCCTTCTTGTTCCGGAAGACCCACTTTGTTCCAATCACTCTTACATCTTTGGGTCGCTCTTCAAGTGTCCACACTTGGTTGCGAGAGAAGTTGTTCAACTCCTCTTGTATGGCAATGATCCAATCCGCATCACGAAGAGCTTCCTCTATAGTCTTTGGTTCATCTTCAAGAGACACAAAAGCGTGATGTTCAATAAATAAAGCATGTCTAGAGCGTGTAGTTACACCACGTGATGGACTCCCGATGATGAGATCTTGAGAGTGATCTTGGAGTAGATGTGATGATCTTCTTGGTGCCACTTGAGGGGTTGGTTGGGGAGCATCAACATCTTGTGCTTGTGCCACCGCTTGCTCATGAGTGACTTGGGTGTCTTCATGAGCATCTCTCACATCCTTGTCTTCATCTTGTGGTACATGTGAGGTGGATGGTGGCTCAATGACTTGCACATCATCATCTTCTTTTGGCTTGATGTCTCCCACCGGCATGTTCTTCATGGCATCCCTCAATGGTTCACCACCTACATCATCAAGATTATCACTTGCTCCTTGAGAGCCATTAGTTTCATCCAATTCAACATCAAATGTTTCTTCAAACATGTTTGTGGCATGGTTAAAGACCCTATATGCCTTGAACTTTGATGAATAGCCAACCAAGTAGCCAATGTCACATCTTCTTTGGAACTTGCCCAAGTGTTTGCGCTTCTTGTAGATGTAGCATTTGCACCCAAACACTCTAAAGAATGAGACATCGGGCTTCTTCCCATTGAGCAACTCATATGGTGTCTTCTCTAGGAACTTGTGAGGAAAGAGCCGGTTTGATGCATAGCATGCCGTGTTGATTGCCTCAGTCTGATTCTTCGACACTCCGTCGCGGTGAATCGCCCAAACCCGCTCACAAGCTTGACACGAGCCACCCACAAGAACTCCGGGCGGTTTTTGTGCCTCCAAACACCACCGAACCACCTAGGTGATGGCGATCACCAAGAGTAACAAGCAAAGAACTCTCACTTGACCCAAACAAGGCACTAGAGAGTGGTGGATGCACACTTGACTCTTGGAATTCAACTAGAGAAGGATTCTCACAAGAAATCACTCAAATCTCAATCCTCTCTAGGCTCTTGCTACTCTCTTGCTCCACAACAAGTTTCTTAGATGTTCAAATGGGCAAGATACCTCTCATGGATGAGGTGGAGGAGTATAAATACACCCCACGAGTCCAAAGGTCAGCCAACCGTTTTCCACTGAAAACGGGGTCACCGAACGCTGTTGATGTTACACCGGACGCTCTGTACCGAGCGTCCGGTGACACCCAACGGCTAACTGTACCTGTGTCTGACAGGTCACCGAACGCTACTTCCCAGCGTCCGGTGGCACCATCCAGTGCTCCGAGGAGTTTTACAAACTCCCTGAGTTTAGGACCGGACGCTACCTGGTGCGTCCGGTGCTAGCGTCCGGTGCTCGAGGCAGGTTTGCAACCTCTCTGGGTATGGGACCGGACGCTGCCCGGTGAGTCTGGTGCTAGCGTCCGGTGCCTAACCCTAGGCACCACGCCCTCCAACGGCTAAGTGACCTCGCCGGACGCACTCACAAAGCGTCCGGTGCCTACTTAGGCACCCTAACTTCATGGAAACGTGATCGTTCCAAAACGAAGTTGGTTCCTCTCGATCTAAGGACTATCTCTGAGCTGCCTAGTGCTAGGTTTACCAAGTGTGCACCACACCTAAACCTAAAGCCTTGCCTAAGTCAAGCTACTAGATCAAAGCCCCTCTTAATAGTACCGTCAAAGGAAAACAAAGTCCTAAACTACTCTAAGTGCTCTTCTTCACCATATGGCACTTAGACCTAGTCTAGACTTGACGATGTCCATCCATCCTTTGAAAACCAAAACGATTTCCACTATTAAGTAGGCATGTACGTCCCTGTTCATCGAGTACCTGTTACCATGACCTCACTAATGACTTTGCCTCTGCAAAACACACGTTAGTCATAGTAATCAACATTGTCATTAATCACCAAAATCATTAGGGGCCTAGATGCTCTTTCATTGGTGTGTTAGCATTGCTAAGTTTTCCATTCAAGGAGAAGTTCTTTGTTGTGCACTTAGTACTATTAAGATGTTAACTTAGTGATAATACCTCATCCAATCGAACCAAGTCTTGACTGTTTGCTCGGAACGAGCAAAGGTTAAGCTTGGGGGATCTTGTTGACGGCAAATCAGACCCAGTTCTATATACTCAAACGCCCGTCAACAGTCCTCGATTGAAGGAAGATAAGCATCGCATGAACATATTTATCACTAATAAAGTTCCACTTGTACTCTTAGCTTGTTCAATGTAGGGAAGAAGGAAATGAGCCATGTGGGCCCCATAACCTCGGTTGGCCGACCATGGTTTGGGCCCACTAGGGGCTCCTCTCCATGGCATGAGCCATGGCATACTCTAAGGATTCAATCCCAACCCTTGGATCCAAGTGTGCTTGCCATCAACGGTTCAAACACTTAGCACATGGATCCTTGGGCCCACATGGAAGCAAGCAAGTATGCAACTAGACTCAACTTTGGACAACACTTCACATGAAAAGTGGGGACACCACCAGGAAACCAGTGGTGGGCCAGGGACCCCAAAGGCCGGTCGGCCGACCGACCAATTGGGTCATGCCACCTGGCCCAGCCTCCCACCAACCTAAGGACCTTCCAGAAGGTCAATGGGACCCACTGTCAGCTAGATGGCAGGTCAGCCGACCTACAGGTGGGCCCCATCTAGAGTCGGTTCACTCCCACCGACCTTCCTCATAGTTACCATGTGTGGTAATGCCCCAACCATCCATCTAAGGTGGTTGGGAGGTCGGTGCATCCAAGGGTAGAGAAGGAAGGAGCACACGGATCGCTGACATGGCACCCCCTCTCTCACCCCTATATAAGGAGGGGTCCTCCACCTTCCCAAGACATCTTCCATCTTCCATCTCTCATTTTCATTTCCAAATCACACTTGGGAGATCAAGTGTAGTGTAGTCTAGTCTACAGTGGGAGTTAGAGTCGAGTCGAGCGAAGCTCAGGTCTCCAGATCTGTCTTCTGAAGAGTCTGGTATAGCTGTTGTACCTTTTCTCTTGTATTACATTCTTTATATCAATATAGTCTTTCTTTACTTTACTAAGTAATTACTTGAAGTCTTTACTTTGAGTATTGCTTCGTGCATTACTATACTTGTAGTAGTGTTGTGTCTTAGTCTTATTAGTGTAGCTGCCTTAGTTAGATTAGTGTCTTCAACACCTTGTGTGTGTTTCACTACCATTAGGGGCTTTGGCTATTTACATGATAGTTGAAGTTATAAGACTAGTGTAAGCGAGGTGCTTAGGCTAGCGCTTATTAGTGGATACCACCGTATCAAACATGTTAGCAGGCGATGGTGAAGCGTCATAGGCTTCTGCTTCCCAGTAGGTTCTATTCACGTCGGATACGATCTGTAGGCGCCCATAAGTCAAAGGTCCGCTTGGATAGGAGTTTCGTCCTCCTATTGCAGTCGACTTCCACCACACAAGACTATTTGGATACTAGTATAGTTGAATCATTTACATTGATTAGGATTAGAACACAGAAGTAGAGTTAGATACATAGGAGTCCTTACTCACTCGTTGTCCTCCCACCTAGCTAGCTCGCTACCAGTTATCTTTACTTACCTTTAACTGACTTATCTATAATTCTATCTAGCTACTCTCACCCCCGTGTTAGCACTAGTGAACTTAGATTGAGTAGACACAAACCATGAATATCCACCCATATATTTATTAGAGAGTCTTAGTCCGCTTCCCGTGTGCGAACTATAAATTATGACACCACGGATACTCACCACAGTTGAAGTGCTACAGTGGTACCTGTGCGCTTGCAGAGTTACCCTTGGTACGTCTTGTGTCACCGCTAGAGTTTAGCGTTGCTTAGCATTTCTAGAGTCGTTGCTCAGGGTAGCCTGACAACCTATCCTAGTAACAGCTCAGGCTTACATTTAAGCAGTGCTGGTTAGGCGCCACCATTTCAAGATACTTGTCACATCTTACTCTAGCCGGTGTGCGTTAAGATTTACCAACACAAGGTAAGTCCCAAGGTCCTTACCTACAATCCCAGGCTGCATAGGTTAACCAGATTGCTTTCTAAGCAGTACACTGCAAATATAACATTTTTTTTTGAAAACATACTTGCACAGTTTTGCTGTTTGTGGACAATCGACAAAGTAAATCCCACGGTCCTTGATCTCCAATCCCAGGCTGCACAGGTTAACCAGATTGCTTCCTCAGCAGTATACTGCAAATGTAACAGAAATTGTTTTTGTCAGATATACCTGAGTAAGCGATTTCCAATCATTGTTTGCTGACTCTATGTGCACATCCTTTTTTGCTGATATCCAAATCTTTGCGGGCACAGCACCAGATCCCCACCGATCCTTAAAAAGATATCTCTCTCAGAATAAGGAGCAAATCCAGAGTGTTGATCCCCACCGATCCTTAAAAATAAATCTCTCTCAGAATAAGGAGCAAATCCAGAGTGTTGGACAGTCCTGAAACCCTCAAAAAGAAATCTTTGTCAGAATCAGGAGCAAATCCAGAGTGTTGGACAACTTGAAATGATACTACGGTTGTTAATTAAGACATTAATTCTTTACATGCACAAGGTGTTCAGATGCAGTATTGGATGGGCATGTATACATGCACATAATCTTTGCGGGCACCGTCCAAAGGACTAGGTGTCCTTTACATTGGATGGGCATGTATACGGGCACCGTCCAAAGGACTAGGTGTCCTTTACATGCAGTGTGCATGTAGGCACCATCCACAATTATATAGTTGTTCTTTGCATGCAAACAATGACTCTACTGTTGGTGTCCTTTACATGCAGTGTGTATGCAGGCATCGTCTAAGATTGTATGGTTGTCCTTTGCATGTAAACAATTACCATGGAGACTTCCACGTTGCTCCTTCTCCTTTTACATAGAGGCCATTTTACCGTTGCTGATGTTTTGCATGAAAGGAAGCAGCCTCACTTGAGACCGTAGAAAGGACCTATTTATTGCCTGGAAAAAAATTGGTTAGCAGCACTGGTTTTTAGCCAATGTGGTAGATTCGCATGCATGCAAGTGTCCTCTGTGGGCTATGTACACATTAAATGTCCTTTGTGGTTAGCAGCAATGTAAAAGAGGTACAGGTACGCATGCATCCTGCAGCGTCTAGCTCTTGCCTATATAAGCACTTGCTCTGCTGCTTGCTACATCATTGCCTCCTTTGTCCCTTGCAGCCGTCTTCCCTTTAGTTTATATCATCCCTTCATCCTCTTCTACCATTCCTTATAAGTGTCCTCTCCCTGTAGTAGCTTGGGATGCTATTCCTAGACTTTGTTACACTAGAACTGCATCACAAGAGCCGTACCGTGTCGTACCGTTTTCTAGAGACCCATAATGGCATCGAGCAGGCTTCATAAGAAGCGCAACGTAATAGGTATGTGCTGCTAAACAGCTCTAACACAGGCTTTGTCAAAATAATGCCTAATTATGTGCATTTGAGTTTTTCTCCACTGCTATTAACAAAAATTTTCTGATTCCAAATAGATCAGAATTTTTTTCTGCCGAATCTTCCTCCGCTTCTAAAGTCCTATATATGGTTTATTGTTTTTCTAACAATATTAAATTATAAATACAATATACTACATCCATAATAATAATAGTTTTTACGTTAAAAAAATAATAAATACAGTCCCCAAAAGAAAATAATCAAAATATAACTAAGAATCCCAATTCAAATACAAAATGTATCGATCGGATTTCTTTTGTGTTTGTTTTTTTAAACTAAGACCCACATGTCCTAACCGACCTCGCATGATTAATTTGCTTGTGATAAGAAACAACTCAATTTGTTAATTATTTGCTTTTTTGGCAACATGTGTCACTACTACAGAATGAGGCATTGGTCGATGCCCAAAATAGCCAAAAACCTCGGCTTTTTTGCGGCCCGGGGTTAAAGACCCCTTTAGCACCGGCCAGCGCCACGGGCCGAGGCAAAGCCTTTAGCACCGGTTTTTGCCCTGAACCAGTGCTAAAGGTCCGGTTTATAGGCTGGATCCCTCCTCCTCTCTGCCCATTTGAAACCGAGAGCACCATTCACCATTGTTGTTCTTGGAGCTTCTTCTTCCTTGTTCTTCATCTCCGACGCCCATCGTTGATCTTCTTCGACTCCGTCATCGTTTCTTCGTGTTTGGAGGTGACTAACTTTTGTCTTTCTTGTCTTTTTCATATTGTTTTTGGCTTGTGATGTTCCCATTATTTTTAGCTCAAATCCACTTGTTATTTTGAATCATTCACATGAATTAGTATCCATATATATATATATCATATTTCATGGTTGACCTAGTATTAATGTAGTTTGCAAGAATGAATTATAGTATCTTTTTATGATCTTAGAAAGTAGGATAGTTCAAATTAATTGGTTTGTTAATATCACTTGATTTATTTTTATATATCCATTATATAATTTAGAAGATTTGTTGAAGTAACTAGACAAGTAAAGGATATTATTAGGTTCTTCTTTAATCATACATGTTTACTAGTAAATGTGGAATTTATAATTGTTTAAAAATTGAGTATGGATAGTAGATGGCAACCGTGACCGGGTCTTCGGTCTCTCAACGGGTTCAAAAGCGATACCGGCCGGAACTCCCTCCCATTACTTGTGGCAAGTGTGGGCAGAAGACTGTGATGGAGTACAAAGTGTCAAAAGAGGGAGTAAACAAGGGTCGTATATTCTACAAGTGTCCGGATCGTAATGTGAGTTATTTCTAGATATTTGCTTATATATGTGCATATTTTTTTAAATGATATTAATTAAACTTTTGATTCTCTCTTTTAATTTCAGTGGGATGGTACCGGCGGATGTACAGGTTGGTACTGGGAGGAAGAATACATTGAACACATTAAGAAATCTTTTGCACAGGTGGTTGAGGCTGAAGGTGGTGAGGCAGTGAGCCGACGAAAGGAGTTCAATGATGTTGATCAAGCGAATGATCTATCTATTATAGTTGGGATCAGACGCGAACTAATTATGGTGCTTAAGTGCATTTTAGTTTTGGTTTTTTAGTGCTAGTTGCGATTGTATTTGTTGTAGCCAAGCTTTCATGAATTAATCAACTATGTATCTTAGACATGTTGTGCAATAAGATGAGAAACTATATGTGTGCATGGTTTTCATAATATATATGTTATATTTAATGCAGATGGTAACACGTAATTGGATGTATAATGCCGATCGGCGCTGCGAAGAGTTCATTAATGGCGTGCACTATTTCTTAAGTGTGGCCGAGATAAATAAGAGGGACGGTTTCATGTGCTGTCCATGTACCGTGTGCAAGAATTTGACAGAATATTCTAACTCAAGAACTCTTCATTCGCACTTATTAAAGTCTGGTTTCGTACCAAACTATATTTGTTGGACCAAACATGGAGAAAGCGGGATTATAATGGATGAAGGTGAAGAATAAGAAGAAGAATTGGACCATGCCAATATTATTGCTCAGTACAGTGGCTTCAATGATGTTGCAATGGAGGGAGATAATGAAGAAGAGGTAGCGGCAGAAGATGATCGGGGTGATGATGCTTTTGGTGATGCCATCCGTGATGCACAAAGAGAATGTGAAAGTGATAAAGAGAAAGCCAAGTTCGAGCGCATGCTAGAGGACCACAGGAAATCGCTATATCCCACCGCTGAAGAGGGGCAAAAAAAGTTGGGTACCACATTGGAATTGCTGCAATGGAAGGCAAAGAATGGTACATCTGACAAGGCATTTGGGCAGTTATAGAAGATCATAAAAAAGATGCTTCCGAAAGGCAACGAATTGCCCACCACTACGTATGAAGCAAAACAGGTAGTCTGCCCTTTGGGATTAGAAATCGAGAAGATACACGCATGTCCTAATGACTGCATCCTCTACCGTGGGGAGGAATACGAGAATTTGGATGCATGTCCAGTATGTAAGGCATCACGGTATAAGATTAGACGAGATGATCCTGGCGATGTTGAGGGTTGTTGACGGTCCTTAAGTACCAAATATAATCATCAAATAAATAAAGAAAAGGATCCAAATGCAACCAACACCTAGACTTAGGGTTTTATCTGACAGAATTCCACGAGTTTTGGTGTTTGTCTATTTCTGCAGGGGGTTATCAGGAAATATAGAGGAAAGGCCCACACGTCGGGTTTACATAGAGATATTAACGTGCCGCGCAATTTTCTACCATCTAGAAGACTCCAGAAGCCACGGGAACGAACAGGAGGCCGAGCGGGCTCGGGGGCAGGGCGCCCGCCCTCCCCCCTTGGGCGCCCGCCCTGCTACAGTGGCCAATCACGTTCAACCTCGCGGATTATGCTCCACCGACCTAAAGGATCAAGAATAACCGTTCAATCAATGTCGGTTTGATCCGACGGCCCAGATTCACTTGAGGGGACTATATAACCAGACCCCCTGGCCCCTGGAGGAGGCACCCCTTGATCATTATTCATTATTCATAGACAGAGCAAAAGCTAGGGTTTGGAGATGAGAGCTCTCCTCTCATTTCTAAACTAGAGTAGATCTAGATAGTAGCGAGATGGAGAGCGAGGGAGGATTGGAGGAGAGGCTGGCCTATCGGTTCTTCCTCCGGTTGTACTTCGCCATGATCAAGCTCTAATCAAGCTTGCTCATGGGAAGACTCTAGTAATCTACTTCTATTTCATTATGCAATTACTATCCATGTATGTTCTGGTTCACAACTCTTTTGAGTACTTTAATCTATAGGACGCTATAGGTGAGAGTTGTAGTATAGGTGTAAGCTTGGTGCTTAGGCCTAGATTACTTGTGGATATCTCCTGTCTAGCCGGATCGTGTGGTAGGCTGCGTAGGTTACAGTTACGTTGGTCCCCTGTAGTCCACCTCCAGTTAGCAGGACGGGTAGGGTTTATCGGCCTATGGATAATCATCCTTTGTGGTGTATTCTTATCATGTGGTTCGTTCCAGACATAGACATACCCCTTTGAAGTAGAGAAACCATAGTTATCCTCTCTATTCTGCTACCATCGGCCATATACTAGATTGCTCTACTCTCTATTCCCATATTATCACCCATTGTTATCTTACCTTTAATACTGTTCTTATTCAATTCTACAATCTTTCCTATTTACACCTATCTATCTATCTTGGTTAAGTTAGAGCGTAGTTGGTTCTCCCGTTTCCCTGTGGATACGATAAAACCTCTAATCGGGTAAAAGCTATAACGGTATCCGTGCGCTTGCGGATTATCTGTGTGCGTATAAATACCATAGTACACTCTAGTGCCATGCTGGGGATGACAACCTAGTATTCAAGTGGTGTTAGCAAGTATCAACAAGCATTTTTGACGCCGTTGCCGGGGAAACGGTTGCTGAGTTGACTACGAACTAGCTTAATCATTTTCTAAAAAAAAATAATAAAAAAATATATATTTCCTTTTATCCTTTGCCTCATCTATGCTATTCTTTCTTCTTATCTAAATCCTTGATCTCTGGTCTATCATGAATTCAAACATGTCTATCTATGAATTTCATAGACCCACGGGCACACATCTCGAACCACCAAAATCCGAATACATAGAATTTGTTCAAAAACAACCTTTCTCTGGAGAAGGTGAGGAAAACCCATACACACACCTAAGAGAGCTTTATCGAGCCTGTGACCTCCTTCGCATTGAAGGCATGTCTGATGAGACCCTTAAATGGAAGCTCTTTCCGTTCTCTTTAATAGGAAAAGCTAGACATTGGTATAGACTCAAAGTAGGGAGTGTTCATGGAGATTGGAAGGAGTTACATAATAGTTTTCTTTTAAAATATTTTCCAATCTCTAAAGTGGCGGAACTTTGGCGTGAGATTATTTCTTTTAGACAACTGGAAGAAGAATCTCTTGGCAAATCATGGGACCGCTTTATTAACCTTACTCTCACTGGCCCAAAGCTTTCTATTCCAGAAGAAGTTCTTCTAATTCACTTTTTTGAGGGCCTTAGTAGGGAAAATAAGCAAACCTTGAATACAGCCTCTAGAGGATCCTTCTATCACCTACCTGCTAGTGAAGCTAGGGATTTAATTGATTCATTGAGTGGAAAGTTTCCTAGCATTTATATCCCTGAGAAAGAGAAAGAACCAGTTCCTAGACAAGAAGAAGTTTCGATAGCCAGATCACAACCACTTCAATTCCAAACTTTAGCTATCGATCCTAAACCATCAATACCCCAAAATTCTCCAAGGGAGGAAGGAATTCCGACTTTAAATCTTTCAGATGCTGATGGTTTAGACTTCTGGTTCCATAAGAGACCTTCAAGCAGGGATAATTCAAATCCTTGCAATAATGGTTCTCTTAGAGAATGTCCTCATTCCTGTTATGAAGAAGTCGAGGATGACATATCAAGTGAAGGAGAGCTAAGCCATATAGAAGATTCTATCAGCTCCCCTTTCCTGATCACAAGTTCCAAATGGCTAGAATGTGTAGAATGGATGGATAAGGAAGAAGCCTTAATGGATTCTAACTTTGGCTTAATTTCAAATAGTGAGTGCTTGACTCCCTTTGAAGATGAGATTCATCCAACTACAGAAGAGGACATAGGTGAGACCAATCCAGGAGAAACTCCGAATATTCAGATTTGGAGACGAAGATAACATTAATGAGCATGGAATTTATTTCATAGCCACTTCATTTACTCCATGCTCATATGCAACATCTTCCCAATCTATTGGTCTCCCCAACATCACCACATTTGAGATCTCCAACCCCCTCTTCCTTTCTATTTATAAAAACTTTAAAAGGGCGGTTGTCGATGCATATGTCTATAATAAATATTGCAGATCTCGTTGAGTTGAACTTGATATAGGTCAGCGTTGGAAGGGAAACCACTTCGCCGACATAAATTGATGGTTTCCCAAGGACAAGCTTAGTGTCTTAAATTAAGCACTGATCAGATCGTAACATGAGCTTTTAATTATTTACAACATTACCTTGTGTGTTGAGCATATTAGGATAATAATAAAAATATTCCTTCGGGTATTCTTGTCACTAACCTTTCTAGGATTGGAGCAAAAAGATCGGATGAATGACAAGCACAAGGTATGTCCAACCAATCATCATACAACATTGAATTAAATTCATCCAAACTTGAATTTTGCAAAATTCAAGCTTGGGGGAGTACTGTACATCCTTTGCCATGTTGCTATGCTGGTTGTCCCTACCTTTGAGACATGCTCAATTTGTTAAATACTAATCACACTACTTCATCTCCACTTGAGTAGATCTCTATAAATGTTGTCATGCTACCTTTGTCTATTTACTAGCAAGTGTTGGTTTGGAAGTACTCGCCATACTTCCATTGGCATTTAAATTAAGCATGGTGCTTAGGTTAAATAGCCTTCCTTAATCTGATTAGACATGGAGTCTAGTTCGGTTATTGAACTAAAAAACTACTTGTGTAGACATTGGTACATTTTGTCGGACTAACCCCTGCAGAAATACTTTCAATATCAATTTGGGAAGTCCTGAGATAAACTCACATCGGAGATGAAGAGAGTGACACATGAAGTTTAACAATTTGCACAAGAAGGACATAGCTCATTCATCATACAGAGATGATCCGTGGAAGGAGACAAAGTACATAAACAAGATACACAACCACTACGAATGGGAAGCTTCCACAAGGTGAGATGGTATCATCACTCTTCAAGTAAGGTAACACCTTAAGGTACTTGACTATCACTATTATAAGCTTCTCCTTGGTTTTGGTGTTCATATGAATAAAAGAGACAAACATGTATGATTTATAACTCCAAATTAACCAACCCAACTGATTCAGCATGTTTAGTCCTTTAATCTTTGTTCCTAGTACTACCTCCATGATCCCACACTCCTAATCATATGAGCTAAAATGTTACACATTCAATCTTTGAGAGATATAAAGAAAAAGACATATACATAGATAGATTATCTTTCCATAAGGTTGAGCGATCTGATCTGACAAATGTTTTAAATTCTACACTCATGATCTTATCATTCATCAACTTTGTCTTGCTCGCTATGCTAAAGGTTAGAGAAGAATAAATATACTTTTGGTTCTGTTGGTGTTTTCCACCAATAGGACCCATGCACTTGATCTCTGCCTTGTCTCTATGAGCAGGTACACTTTGAGCAAAACATGGAGGTGTTTTACAACTCCCAAACGCCACCAAGTGAAGGACCTGGATCTACGAGCACAAACACACTGAGCAGGATACTGCCAACGCCGCACTTCGAACTGCTGGGCAAACGAAGAACATGGGTGACACCATATCAAGAGGAGCAGAAGTCAAGGTCCACACTTGAATCAAATGACGCACCTGAAGAATGAACACGGTGAGAAGTCTTATTCAGAAGACTTAAAACATTGAACCCTCGCCGAAAGGTAAAATCGGTAGTTATCCATATTTATCCTTTCTGCATTCCCTTTTCCTTTAAATTATTTACTTTCCTTAAATAGCTTGTTAGTTAATCATGCTATCTTGAAAAGAAAATAAAAAAGGTTAAAAATAGAAAGCCCCATGTGAGTATGCTCATGGCATAACACCCATAAGTACATTCACTGTGGTGGCGTAAAAATAAAATAAAAATATTCCTGTCCTATAAAATGAAAATATAAAAATAAAATTATGATCCTACCAAAGAGAGTAATATTTATTAGAGGAAGCTCAACATGATAACGGCTAAGAGATTTTATGCTAACACTTAACCAATTCCACAAAGCTTTGTTGTCTATTTGAGCTCCACAGAATTCAAGCATCAAAGAAGACTAGCAGACGGAGGACAACCTAATCGCTGTCAGGGAGCTGCCGACATTCAAATACACCTCCGCCACCTGCTTGCTACATCAGAAGAAATTACGTCAAAATTTAGCTTGGGGGAGAGCACCCCCATTTATCGAGCTAAGTGTTTCTACTCGCGTTTATACTTTACTAAAATAATAAAAAGATGCATAACCATAAAAACCCAAATAAAGATTTTATGCTTATATATATATATCTATGCTTAGTTTGCTAAATAAATAAATAAATAAAGTTTGCTATGAACCCTCCTCATGATAAGCTCTCACATGGAAATGATGAATAGTTGCTCTGCCATGACTAGTTCTCAAAATTGAAATCTCTCTCAAGTTCAGGCATGACTGTTATGAATTAACATTTGCTCTAAACTTGAACCTGTGGGAAGAGTACTTGATCTAAAGTCTAAGTCGTTAACAGATACGATATGGGAAGGTTGAGCTGCTATTTATCTATTCCTAGAGATGCTAGAATTCTGGAAAATTTTATCTTTAAAAATCTTTAAAATGTTGCATGATGAGTTCCTGTATGATGGGAGTTTAAAATCCTACCACAGCCATATACATGCTTATTAGACTATGAACCATACATTTGTTTTTTACTGCTTACGAGCATTGAGTGTGGTCAAGCTGTGTAGACCCTTAGGAGCTTGTCATGCGGTTAAAATCAAGATTCACTTGCACGTTCACTCATACATGCTGTTTCTACTCCAGAAGTACGCATCCACATACATCCACTCATTTCTATCTCCAGATTCACCCAAAATTATTCTAGTCCTATCCAGGAGAGAATAGTCAAAAACATTATCCTATCCCTGTTATTCCCCGTGAAATAAATGCTCTAGATATTTTGGTTACTACCACTTGCTACATTATTCTAGGAGGATGAGTGCTCTAAAAAAGGAAAAAATACGAGGAAATAAAAAGGGGCAAGTGCCCGGAACCTCGAAGAAAAAGAAAAAGTGAGATGAGAGGTAAAAATGGACAAGTGTCCGACAGTAGAATTAGGGGTACAAGATACCCACCTGAGAAAAAAAAAAGAAAAAAAAAAGAAAATATAGAGCATCTCATTCCCCTCAAAAAAGCTTCAAAGTGCAAGAAAGGTATGTATCCCCTCAAAAGAGCAAAAGTAGAATTAGACTTTCACCATTGTTTGCACCATTATCACCATTCATTCGCCACACATGCACATCTTGATTTGACTTATTGACTTGTTTCTCTGGATCCATGGTTTGACTATGCAATAAATGTCTTGTAAGTATGTATTAGCTGTCTCCCACCTATGAGCCTTATTAGAGTAGGGTGAGAGAGAAGGCAATATCACTATACCTCATACCACGAATACTACATACTTTGAGAGAAGGCGTATATCATCACTGCCTTGGTAAGGATCCAGAAATACCACAAAAGAGAGACTAGAGAATGTCATACAAGGAATCTCTGAGTTTTATTTGAAAATCTACAAAAACTCCAGAGCTATAGTTGATCAAAGAACAAGATACATGGTGCTTGACTTGACCGTTCTATCTTTTAACTGCTCAAAACACAAGTGACAGTTGCAAGCCCCATGGTGGAAGGTAATATGAGTAAGTTTAAATCTTAACAGTTTACCCTAACCTAGAGATGAGATCTTGTTTAAACGCATGTGTACCTTTAAGGCTTAAAACCACTGCAGAAACTCTTGAGTCCATCCTTGCTCAGGGACGAGCAAGAGGTAAGCTTGGGAGAGTTGTTGACGGTCCTCAAGTACCAAATATAATCATCAAATAAATAAAGAAAAGGATCCAAATGCAACCAATACCCAGACTTAGGGTTTTATCTGACAGAATTCCACGAGTTTTGGTGTTTGTCTATTTCTACAGGGGGTTATTGTCGACGAAAGCTGGTCGGCAATCTACCTTGGGGTATACCCACGGTAGTAGTTTATCGGCACACGGTGCGCAAGCTACGAACTCGATGGTGACGCAAGACACAGACAAGGTTTTTATCCATGTTCGGCCGCCATGTGGGCGTAATACCTACGTCTTGCGTCTGATTGTATTGGATTGTGTTGATATGAATTGTCTAGGGGGGTCCCTTGCCTCTCCTTATATAGTCCAGAGGGCAGGGTTACAGATCTGGAAACTAATCCTAGTCGGTTACAATTGCCATAGATAGTTCGATATCAATTCCTATTCTAACCGACTAGAATCCTACTTGATCTTCACGTATTGTTTCCTTGCACGAAACTCCGAGCAGTTGGATCAAGCTTCGGACTTGTCTCGTAATGGGCCAAGCCTCCTGGCCCAAGTCTAGCTGTAAGGGTATAGGGGTTTATACCCCCATAGCTAGTCCCCGAGCACCGTGTATTGTGATGTAACACACCGTCTTGAGCTTCTTCGATCAGCAAGGCTTGACATCTTCAATTAGCATGGAAGTCGCCCAAACCGTTGCAACGGTATTTTGACCAACCCAAAAGATAGTTGATCAACATTGACATCGAAGAAGCAGGTTGTTCGAAGAATGCATGGTGCTCTTGAGAAAAAATATTTCTTTTCTCGGTGAAGTGTGCCCACTTTACTTTTATAAAAAGTACAATCTCCCAAAAAGCAAGCATATTCACCGCAAGGTGAAGTGTGCCCACTTAGTCCCCGAGCCTGGTAGTAGGTGACGTAGGCACGTGGTACCGGGGTCAAAAAAATCTTCATAGAAATTCTAAAACTGAGATGCGTCGCCAGATGCATCGTACCGATGTAGTCCCCGAGCTTGCTAGAAGACGAAGTATGAGCCTTGTAGCAAGGTCTAAAAATTGAATTTATCAGTCCCCTAGCATACAACTCCATGTGGTCAGTGCCATCCCCAAACTCTCAAGCGAGTAACCTGGTTGACCAGTCCCCGAGCGTATAGAACTCAGACTAGTCGATGCAGTCCTCAGGTCTCCAAACTAGTAGACTAGTCGACCAGTCCCCGAGCGTATAGTGCTCGGTGGTCGGTGCAGTCCCCAAGTTTCCAAACTAGTAGACTAGTCGACCAGTCCCCGAGCGCATAGTGCTCGGTGGTCGGTGCAGTCCTTAAGTTTCCAAACTAGTAGACTAGTCGACCAGTCCCCGAGCGTATAGTGCTCGGTGGTCGGTGTAGTCCCCAAGAATGTCATACACAGTCCTCCACCAATTCTATTTGTTCTTTGGGAAAAAACATCTTTGCCACATTAATGCGTGATGTGACGAGGCACCCTGACGTATTGTCAGACAGCTGCATGAAAAGG
This sequence comes from Sorghum bicolor, assembly GCF_000003195.3. NCBI lineage: Eukaryota > Viridiplantae > Streptophyta > Magnoliopsida > Poales > Poaceae > Sorghum > Sorghum bicolor. The sequence goes on along the minus strand of NC_012876.2, from coordinate 38,109,830 downwards.
TGCGCTGGGTAACTGTGCAGCCGCTCTTCGCGTGGTTCAAGAAAAAGAAACCACCAATTATATAGAAAAACTACCGCATTAACTGCCGGTAATTATTGAAAACCGAAACGCCGCATCCGCCGCAGGGCCCGCCCACTTCCCAAGAATGCGGGAAGTGGAAGGGGTGGAGCCATTGCCTATAAAGACTCTACGCCACACCCGTAATCTTGTACCCTGCCTTGGCCTTCAAACCTTCTGTCCTTGCCATTCCTGCCTTCTGCAACCTCCATCCAACTCACAATCGCTTCCGCAGCGTTCATGGCAAAGAGTGACTCGAAGAAGAGGGCGGAACTGATGGCGAAGGAGTGGAAGAAGTCCCGGAGCAACACGAGGTCACTCAACGACCTCGTCGGAATGGGGCTGCTTCACAGTCAGGAGATTGGCGGCTGGAGGGCGCCAGAAGGGGAAAGCTACCCCGACCCCAGTGCCGGTGAGATTGTAGTTTTTGAGGATTTTTTCAAGAGGGGTTTTGGGATTCCTGTCCACCCTTTCCTCCAGGGTCTTCTTCTTTACTATGAGATCAGGATCTGCAATCTGCACCCGAACTCAATTCTTCTTATCTCCACCTTTATCCATCTGTGCGAGGCCTATGTTGGGATACAGCCGCACTTCGACCTCTTTCGTTACCTTTTTTGCCTGAGGAAGAAAGGAGCAGTTGGAGGCTCCAAGATTGCAGGTGGAGTATACCTCAATCTTCGTGATGGGATGAAGAACCAGTACCTCAACTGCCCATGGAACACTTCCCTCACCGAATGGTACAAGAAGTGGTTCTATGTCAGGGAAGAGTCGGGCAGCTCCACGTTCTGCAACGTGGGCTACATCCCCGAGAAGAGGGTCAGCTGGACGGACCGCCCGGACTTTACTGGTCAGGTGGCCGACCTGATGAAACTGATCGACTGGTCCTGCTTAGACGGGCCAGGAGTGGTCGGTAACTTTATTTGTCGTCGGGTGATGCCCTGCCAGAGGAGGGTTCATTCGGCATACGAATACGCGGGGAGCCAGGACCCGACCAGGATGAGCCCTGAAGGTCTGGAGAAGGCTGAAGTGTAGTAGCTGATGAATGAGTTGTTCAACTTCACAGACGACAACTTCGTTCGAAGCAGTGATCGGATGCACGCCTTCAAGCTGGGGCGACTAGCTCCTAAGGTAAATAAACAATATTACTGACTGATATTACTTTTTGAGTACTTGTTCCCCCAGTTATTGACTTGTCTTTGGTTCGACTGCAGATTGGAGAAGTTGACCGGTGCGCAGTGTACGTGTCACTGGCACCAGGTATGGAGAATCCTGCGGGGGTGGACCTGCCGGAGGGCGATGCTGCTTGGTGTCTTCAGTACACCAGCAGTGAGGAGGAGCAGAACCGCCCCGCCCCGACCACCGAGGATAGGGTGGCCGGGAAAAGACCACTAGCGGCGGACCCGCCACCCGCAGAGGCGCTGCCGGCGGAGAGCAGCCAGGCGTCGAAGCGCCGACGGCTCGTCAGGATCACCGATGACGACGAGGAGGAGGAGGAGGCCGCGCCTTCTTTGGTCCAGAGGCCGTGCAGCCATCCGGACGTTGCGCTGGTCACCACTGGTCAGACGACCAGCGACCCTCCTGCCCCACACATCGAGCCGACGCGTGTCGTAGAGATGAGGGCGGAGGCACCGACCGGTAGGACCTGGAGGAGGTGATTCACCGCGACGCACAGGCGCTCCGATCTGTAAGTTCTTCGATCTTACTCTCGTACTTCGATATATTTTGCATTTTGTTGTTGCTGCTTCTGACGTTGATTAAATGTCACATTATTGTTAGCGCGGTGTCGGACGTTGACCCTGACAACGTTGCTGGCCGGGGGACTGCCGAGCCTGTGGTTGCCGTCGAAGATGTCACGCTGCAGGCCACCCAGGAGCGTGTCGAGGAGCAGCCCACGGTGGTGAACGCGGCTAAGACTGCCGAAGAGTACCCGGCCTCGGCAAGGGCTAGAGCAGGCACCCCTACGAGGGATGGAGAGGCTGTGAGGACGCCTCCCCCGAGCAACGTTGTGGAGGAAGAAAACAGAGCTCCGACTCCCCCGCCAGCTGAAGAAGGGAGAGTCCCAACCCCGCCCCGAGCAGGGGCCTCTACACCAGTAGACTCCCCTGGCCTGGATCAGGGTCGAGTGATGCCTGCGACCACGGCCGAGGGTAGTGCGGAGGGTGAGGAGACCCGGACGGCCTCCGACGATGAAGTTGAGGAGATCCAAGGTCGTCCCCAAGATGGTCGCCAGCACGTTTACGTGTGGCGCCAATGTGGGGACTACTTCATTGGTCATGAAGAACTCGCAGAGACGGAGGAGGCCGCGAGGGTGGAGCGCGCAGTGAAGTGGCTTGTGGACGAGGTTAAGGTAAGTGGTCTTTTCCGCTGCTCGAAGTTTATATGCATTGTCTCTGGATTCAGTATGTATTCTTCTTGTAGGGCGCAATGAAAACGGCGAAGTACCGGAAAAGGTGCTTCGACCAGATTGAGGGAATCGTGGCCGAGAACAAGGCCCTTTGTGAGGAGAAGACGACCGAGATGAGTGCTCAGGAAGAGCGCCTGCTCGATCTCAATCGGTGGTTGGCCGACAAAGATCGAGAAAGGAGGGGTCAGTCGTGTATTCTGAGTAGCTGTATGTAGCCACGTAGTCATTTTTGTTGACCAAAAATTGCTCTTGCAGACTTGGAGGAGGAGGTTGCACGCCTCCGACAAGAAAAGGAGAAGCTCGACCAGGAGCTTGCCGGGGCGCTGGAGACCGGGCGCCGAGCTGGCGCGGAGCTAAGCTACAAGAATCGGGAGTTGACTGGTAAGAACCGCGTGCCCTTCTTCTTTGTTTGCTCGACACTCCCTGTCTTGTGCACGCACTAACTTCCTGCTTGGTTTTCAATTCTCAAAGTAAACACCAAGAAGCACCTCGACGAGCTGATCAAAGACCGGGACTCCTGGAAGGCCAACTGCATCAAGCTTTGGAAAGGAGTGGCCCTGGTGCTTGATTTGATCAGCCCCTAGCTCCCTGAAGACCAGCCCCGCGCACCGAAGCTGACTCCGATCGAGAAGGCGCAACGGGCATGGGACTGGCTCCAGCAGTTTGTCAAGGACGCCGGGGAGTTCGCCGGTGCGCACGTCCTCAGCACGGTGCGTGCCCACTATCCTCTGGTCGACTTGTCTAGAATGGAGAGGGGGTACCCCAAGGAGGTTGGTCCGCAGGAGGCAGACGACCTTCGAGTTGGTCTGTTTCACCTGTCGTCGACGGTGATCGGCGACATCAACCTTTGCAGGACGGCCACTCCCCCCGACCAGCCCGGGTCGGACAGGTCGGCCAGGGAGTTGTCGAGAGCGTCCCTTGCCGGAGATGGGCGGTCGATGCCTGCGGTCTCGACCAGCCAGGCGCTGGTGGCCCCGACCCCTTCGACTGGGCAGCAAGGCCGAGCGGGTGATCAGCCCGAGCAGTAGGCCTGTAGAGTAGTATGTAGGAATAGACTAGAGACCGCCCAGAGGGGTGTTTATTGTAAACTTTGTATATAAAGTTTGTAATAAAGATTGATTTGTCGTAACCATGGTTGTGAGTGCTGTAATGTTGTCTGAGTGATGTATCACTGAATTGGGTTAATAATCCTTAGGGATTGTTTGTACTTGTCGAAAACTCTGCGTGTAAAAAAGTATATAGCGAAAAAGAGAAAATTTTATTATTGCTAATCATAAGAAACTTACAAACAAAAGGTAATGGAACCTATGGATAGAAACGGCGTAGTCTGTCTATGTGCCACGAGTTAGGCAGTCGTGTTCCGTCTGGGTACGCCAGTCTGTAAGGTGTAGGGCGTGTGACTTCGGCGACCACGAAGGGTCCTTCCCAAGGCATGGATAACTTGTGCGTTACTTCCTAGCTTGTTTTCCACTTGAGTACCAGATCCCCGACCACGAAGGAACGGTCTTTGACGTTCCTGTTGTGATACTGCCTCATAGCCTCGAGATACTTTGCTGTTCGAAGGCATGAGATTAGGCGCCTTTCCTCCATGCAGTTGATTTCAAGCTCCCTAGCGATGTCAGCCAAAGATTGGTCGAAGTTCTCGACTCTTGGAGATCCATAGGTTATGTCGGACGGGAGTACTGCCTCGGTGCCGTAAACCATGAAGTAGGGTGATACACCCGTGTTGCGACTAGCCTGTGTTCGGAGACCCCAGACCACGGCCGGTAGCTCTTTCATCCATCGTCCAGGTGCTCTGTCGTTCTCGGTGTACAACCTTTTCTTTAAAGCATCAATAATCATTCCGTTCACATGCTCTACTTAACCATTAGCCCATGGGTGAGCTACTGACACATACTTTATGACTATGCCCCTGTCATCGCAGAAGTCCCAAAATGTAGTGCTAGTGAACTGAGTGCCCAGGTCAGTGATTATACTGTTGGGGATTCTGAATCTGTGTATGATTTGATTTAGGAACTCCACAGCCTTCTCAGAGGTTCCTTTGACCAGTGGCATGTATTCGATCCACTTCGAGAATTTGTCGATTAGTACGAAGACAAACTTGAAGTTGCCGGGAGCCGGCTTGAATGGCCCGATCATGTCGAGACCCCAGCAGGCAAAAGGCTAGGACGACGGAATAGTTTGAATTTCGTGAGCAGGCACGTGGGTCCTCTTGGCGAAGAACTGGCATCCTTCACAATGTCGGACCGGTTTCTCGGCGTCGGTGACCGCAGTTGGCCAGTAGAAACCTGCTCGGAAGGCTTTCCCGACCAGTGTCCTGGAGGCCGCATGGTTGCCGCAGGACCCGGCGTGTATATCGTCTAAGAGCTTGATGCCGTCATCTTGGGATATGCATTTGAGCAACACTTCGGAACTTGCGTTCTTTTGCATGAGTTTGCCATCCACCAGTACATAGTTTTTGGACAATGAGGCGCTCATTCTCTGTTTTGTCTTGAAATCCCGATCCATCCGATATATACCTGATGAAGGGGGTGCGCCAATCACGGCTGCTGGTTGCCAGAGTGGTGTCGTCTATGAGCATTGCCTCGTTGGGTTGTTTTTCGACCAGGTCTGTGCTCACACTTGGCACGTGGATGTCCTGAACAAAAACGCCTTGTGGAATCTGGGCCCGAGATGATCCTAACTTTGACAGCGCATCCGCTGCCTGGTTCTTATCCCAGACCACGTGGATGTATTCTATGCCGTAGAAATTGGATTCCCATTTGCGGATCTCTTTGCAATAGAGGTCCATCTTCTCGTGGGTTGTGTCCCATTCCTTGTTGAGCTGGTTGATGACTAAGGTAGAGTCGCCATGGACGTAGAGGCGTTTGACTCCCAATTCGACGGCTAGTCATATGCCATGTAGGCATGCTTCGTATTCGGCGACGTTGTTCGACGCTGGAAAGAGAATCCTAAGGACGTAGCGTAGTTTGTCCTTTTTGAGAGACACAAAGAGTATCCCGGTGCCGGCGCCGTTGATGTTTAAGGATCCGTCGAAGAACATCGACCAGTGGTCGAGGGTGTCGGAAACGGAGGGCTCGTTGAGGTCTGTCCATTCTGCAATGAAATCGACCAGGGCCTGAGACTTGACGGTAGTGTGACTTTGGAAATCCAGGGAAAATGGGCATAATTCCATTGCCCATTTTACAATTCTGCCATTGGCATCCTTGTTGCGCAAAATGTCTCCTAGAGGGAAACTAGTGGTTACCAGGACCCGATGACCATCGAAGTAATGCTTTAGCTTCCTTGATGTTATTAAGATAGTGTAGAGGAGCTTCTGTATCTGAGGGTACCTGGTCTTGGACTCGTTTAAGACTTCGCTTATGAAATAAACGGGTCTCTGGACTTTGTACACGTGGCCTGGCTCATCCCGCTCGAAAACCAATGCCGTGGAGGCGACCCTGTCGGTTGCCGCTATGTAAAGGAGTAGGTCCTCGTTAGGTTGGGGTGCTGTGAGGACGGGTGGTGATGTGAGGAATGTTTTGAGCTGGGTGAACGCGGTGTCAGCTTCCTCTGTCCAGGAGAATTTTTCCGATGCCTTTAAAAGTTTGAAGAAGGGGAGGCCTTTTTCTCCCAGCCTAGAGATAAAACGGCTGAGGGCGGCCATGCAACCGGTGAGCTTTTGGATGTCCTTGATATTTTTTGGTGGTCGCATGTCAAGTACTGCCTTGACTTTTGAGGGATTCGGCCGTATGCCGTCGCGGCTGACGACGTTGCCGAGTAGTAATCCCGAGGGGACCCCAAAGATACATTTTTTGGGGTTAAGCTTCCACTTGTATTTATTTAGTGCCTTGAAGGTTCCGTCCAGGTTGTCGATTAGAGTGCTTGCATACCTTGTTTTGACGACGACGTCGTCTACATAGGCCTCGACGAGGTCATCACGAATCTCGTCGTGGAGGCATTGCTGAATAGCCCGTTGATAAGTGGCTCCAGCGTTTTTAAGTCCTAAGGACATGGTCGTGTAGCAATACGCACCGAAAGGAGTGATAAAAGATGTTTTGATCTGGTCGTCTTTCTTTAGTGAGATCTGGTGATAACCAGAGTAGCAGTCTAGAAAGGACAGGAGTTCGCATCCGGCCGTTGAGTCGACCACCTCGTCGATGCGAGGGAGGCCAAAAGGATCTTTAGGACAGTGTTTATTGAGATTAGTATAATCAACGCACATTCTCCATTCATTGTTATTTTTTTGTTACAAGAACCGGATTGGCAAGCCAATCAGGGTGATACACTTCTTTAATGAATCCGGCTGCTAGAAGCCGTGTTATTTCTGTCCTAATAGCCTCCTTTTTGTCACGAGCGAACCATCGTAGCTTTTGCTTGATGGGTCTTGCGGTCTTCGAGACGTTTAAGGAGTGCTCGATCAGGTTTCGTGGGACGCCGAGCATGTCTGTAGGTTTCCATGCGAAAACGCTCACGTTGTCCCTTAGAAACCTGACGAGCGCATCTTCCTATTTAGGGTCCAGGTTGGCCCCGATGAGGGGCCGTCTTCTCGGGGCTGTCGTCGACCAGCTCTATCTCCTTGTGCTCTTTGGACTTTGAATTTTTCCTCAGAGTCTCCTGTTCGGGTAGTCGGAGCTGGTCGGGTGGGAGCTGCGCAGCTTGGGCTACGGTTTCTCCCATGCGAATTGAGAGGTCAATTGCCTCGGTAATCTTGAAGCTTTCCTCCTCGCAAGTGTATGCGGTATAGACATTGCCTCTGACAGTTAGGACGCCCTTCTCTGTTGGCATTTTGAGGACCAGGTATGAGTAGTGTGGGACTGCCATGAACTTTGTCAGCGATGGTCGGCCCAGTATTGCGTGGTAAGTGCCATCAAAGTCGGCGACCACAAAGTTGACGAACTCTGTTCGAAAGTGGTCGGGCGTTCCGAACTGGACAGGCAGTGTTATCTGTCCGAGGGGTACTGAACTTTGACCCGGCAGGACTCCCTAGAATTGTGCGTCATATGGTTTTAGTTGTGCCGGGGTTATCTTGAGCGCAGGCAAGCTATTGCGAAAGAGGATGTCGATGGAGCTTCCTCCATCAACAAGCACGCGCTCGAACCTGATGCACAACATGCAAGGATCCAGGATTAGAGGGAAACGTCCTGGCTCCGGGATGGCGGCCCATTGGTCCTTCCTGCTGAAGGAGATCTCCCTGTGCGACCAGGGAGGGAATTTCGGATCGGCGATCAGCCCGTCTGTGCTGTCCACGTTGAGGCAGGCTCTCTTCAGGAGTTTTCTTTCTCGCTTAGACTCGATGGAGACTTTGCCTCCAAAGATGGAGTGGACCACGTCAGTAGGGTTGACATACTGGTGTCGTGGGTCCCTATCCTGGTCGTCGTCCTCGTCTTCATGACCGCGCCCGTCCTGCTTCCCGTCTTTCTTGGCAGGATCATCTTGAGCAGCCCGCCGCGTGTAGATGCTTTTGAGGACACGGTATTCTTCCATCGTGTGATTGGACTTGGGGTGGAGTTGGCATGGTCCCTTCAATGTCTTGTTGTAATCTTCCTGGTAGTCCCACCGCCCATTGGGGCGCTTGACCGTATTCACCTCGTGATCGTGGTCGCGAGGGCGCTTGCCCCTGAAATCGTCACGATTGTCACGCCGCCTATCCCAACCTTCTCTGTGGTCGCGGTTGTCAGGGCGACGATGGTTCCTGTTGTCAAAACGACCACGACTGTCGTCCCGTCGAGGGGGGCTGGTCGGGACCTCTAGCATCTTCTCGGATGAGCTTTTCTGCGTCATCAGTGTCGGCGTAGTTTTTTGTTGTGGCAAGGAGCTCAGCCATCGTGGTCGGCCTTTTGCGTAGTAGCTTGTTCCTTAGTGCTTCGTGGAAGCATAGCCCTTTGATGAAGGCGGATATGGCCTCGTCGTGAGAAATTTTCGGGATTTTAAGGCGCATATCCGAGAATCGTCGGATGTAATGGCGCAAAGGCTCGTTTTTCCTGTCCCTTATTCTCTCGAGGTCGTATTTGTTCTCGGGCTGCTCGTAGGTAGTGATGAAGTTGTCGATGAACGCTTGGCGTAGTTCTTCCCAGGAGTCGAAAGAGTCCTCGGGCAGGCCCACGAGCCACTGATGACCAGCTTGGTCGAGGACGACTGGGAAGTAGTTGGCCATGACGAGCTCATCTCCTGCTGTTGAACAGACTGCAATCTCGTAGAGAGTGATCCAGTTCTCTGGGTTTTCCTTGCCGTCGTATTTTTTGAGCTTCTCGAGTTTGAAGTTGCGGGGCCATACGAATTGGCGAAGGTGTGAGGAAAACTGTCTCAGGCTGGGGGGACCGTGCGTGGCATCGTACTCAATGCGCCGCAGATTTTCGTGCACCGCTCTTTCTATGGCGCGCCTGTTGATGCGGTCCCGGGCGTCCCTGGGAGGGATGTTGTGTCGTAGATCCCTGTCCTGGTTTACTTCCTGGCCACGCCCACGATTTTGCTCGTGGTAGCCGCCGGCGTCCCGACCACCGTTGCCACACCGTGAATCCTTCCGACGATTATTGGGGGAGCGGCTACGGTGGTGCTCGCTGGGTTGTGGTGAGGTCCGGCTGCGATGAGTCTGGTCGGAGGAGCCCTCTATGTAGGAGATAGCTTGGACCCTTTTGAGTAAGGTGGCTGTCTGTCCCATCGCGGCGATCAGATGTGCGCGTACGCTGGATCGGACACCCTGGCACTCAGGACTATCAGTTAGTCGGTCTAGGTTTGCCATAGCAACAGCCACGTTAGCACTTGGCGTTTTGTAGACTTGCTGGTCTCCGACCATGTCAAAAGCGTCACTGAGGTTATGTGGCAGCAGTTGCCGTTCCTCGTCCATGCGTCGCCGAGCACGGTCGGCGTTGCGCTGTCCACAGAGCTGCCTCTACTCGTCTGTCTCTCCCTCGATGACCGGTTCGTCGTTGCTGATGTTGAAGATGAGATCTCCCCGCCGGGTCAGAAAGACCGGGAAGCGAGAGAAACCTGGAGGGTACGGTGGTAAATCCAGGTCGTAATCTTCGTCCTCGGAGTTTATAACCTCGGTGGGGACGGATCCAGTGCTGGAGTTTGTGCTGGAAGCCCGGTCGTTTGGTAGTTCTCGGATTGTCACCATGTTGACGTAGTGACGAGCTGGTCGACTGCTCCATTTTGGCAACCAACCCGCCCTGTTGAAAAGGGATTGGATGTGCCGTGAGTAGTAAACGGCTGAGTTGTTTAGCCCATAAGGGTAACTCTGGTCTGGATCTGCCTTGAGTTCAACGGACCGCCCTGTGGCGGTGGAAGTTATTGTCAGAGACGTCCCCAGCCGTTTGTGTGTGACGACACGAGTTGGCCGGCAGGAATCGAAAGAATCCGTCGGCGCGACTTAATTAGATTGGCGTGAGATCCCATCTACTAGTCGGGAAGCTTCGAGGAGTCCGAGATCGGTGCGATCAAGGGCTTGGAAAAGGTCCGAGCCGTCGACCTTCCTTCCCTTGTAACGAGGAGCGGTGGTCGAGTGCTCGGTGTCAGTGTGATCGGAGTCGATGTCGTTGTCGTCCCAGATCGGATCTGGGTTTCTTCCGAAGTCGTGGTCGTGAGGCCACCGTCGTGAGTCGTCCACGTGATCTGGCCGACGGTGAAAGTGAGGCCTTCAGGCACGGCCGCGGAAGCTGGAACGATAACCATCCTGCTCGCCGGGAGAGCTGTACGCACACCCCCTACCTGGCGCGCCATTGTCGACGAAAGCTTGTCGGCAGTCTACCTTGGGGTATACCCACGGTAGTAGTTTATCGGCAGACGGTGCGCAAGCTACGAACTCGATGGTGACGCAAGACACAGACAAGGTTTTTATCCAGGTTCGGCCGCCGTGTGGGCGTAATACCTACGTCCTACGTCTGATTGTATTGGATTGTGTTGATATGAATTGTCTAGGGGGGTCCCTTGCCTCTCCTTATATAGTCCAGAGGGCAGGGTTACAGATCTAGAAACTAATCCTAGTCGGTTACAATTGTCATAGATAGTTCGATATCAATTCCAATTCTAACCGGCTAGAATCCTGCTTGATCTTCACGTATTGTTTCCTTGCGCGAAACTCCGAGCAGTTGGATCAAGCTTCGGACTTGTCTCGTAATGGGCCAAGCCTCCTGGCCCAAGTCTAGCCGTAAGGGTATAGAGGTTTATACCCCCACAGTTATCAAGAAATATGGAGGAAAGGCCCACACGTCGGGTTTACATAGAGATATTAACGTGCCGCGCAATTTTCTACCATCTAGAAGACTCTAGAAGCCACGGGAACGAATGGGAGGCCGAGCGGGCTCGGGGGCAGGGCGCCCACCCTACTACAGTGGCCAATCACGTTCAACCTCGCGGATTATGCTCCACCGACCTAAAGGATCAAGAATAACCATTCAATCAATGTCGGTTTGATCCGACGGCCCAGATTCACTTGAGGGGACTATATAACCAGACCCCCTGGCCCCTGGAGGAGGCACCCCTTGATCATTATTCATTATTCATAGACAGAGCAAAAGATAGGGTTTGGAGATGAGAGCTCTCCTCTCATCTCTAAACTAGAGTAGATCTAGATAGTAGCGAGATGGAGAGCGAGGGAGGATTGGAGGAGAGGCCGGCCTGTCGATTCTTCCTCCGGTTGTACTTCGCCATGATCAAGCTCTAATCAAGCTTGCTCATGGGATGACTCTAGTAATCTACTTCTATTTCATTATGCAATTACTATCTATGTATGTTCTGGTTCACAACTCTTTTGAGTACTTTAATCTATAGGACGCTATAGGTGAGAGTTGTAGTATAGGTGTAAGCGTGGTGCTAAGGCCTAGATTGCTTGTGGATATCCCCTGTCTAGCCGGATCGTGTAGTTGGCCGCGTAGGTGACAGTTACGTTGGTCCCCTATAGTCCACCTCCCGTTAGCAGGACGGGTAGGGTTTATCGGCCTATGGATAAGCATCCTTTGTGGTGTATTCTTATCACGTGGTTCGTCCCAGACATAGACATACCCCTTTGAAGTAGAGAAACCATAGTTATCCTCTCTATTCTGCTACCATCGCCCATATACTAGATTGCTCTACTCTCTATTCCCATATTATCACCCATTGTTATCTTACCTTTAATATTGTTCTTATTCAATTCTACCATCTTTCCTATTTACACCTATCTATCTATCTTGGTTAAGTTAGAGCGTAGTTGGTTCTCCCGTTTCCCTGTGGATACGATAAAACCTTTAATCGGGTAAAAGCTATAACGGTATCCGTGCGCTTGCGAATTATCTGTGTGCGTATAAATACCATAGTACACTCTAGTGCTATGCTGGGGATGACAACCTAGTATTCAAGTGGTGTTAGCAAGTGTCAACAAGGGTGATGAACGTCATAGGAAGAAAATTCCTGCCAAGGTTATGTGGTATGCTCCTATAATACCACGATTAAAACGTCTGTTCAGAAATAAGGACAATGCAAAGTTGTTGCGGTGGCATAAAGAAGACCGTAAGATAGACAATATGCTGAGACACCCTGCCGATGGATCCCAGTGGAGAGCGATAGACAAAGAATTCCCAGATTTTGCAGATGATGCTAGAAACTTGCGGTTCGCCTTAAGTATAGATGGTATGAATCCTTTCGGTGAGCAGAGCAGTAGTCACAACACTTGGCCAGTTACTCTATGTATCTACAACCTTTCTCCATGGCTATGCATGAAGCAGAAGTTTATTATGATGTCAGTGCTTATCCAAGGACCGAAGCAACCTGGCAATGACATAGATGTCTACCTAAGGCCATTAGTTGAGGAACTTCAACTTTTATGGAGCAAACCAGGAGTTCGCGTGTGGGATGAGTACAAACAAGAGAACTTTGACCTGCGAGCATTGCTATTTGTAACAATCAATGATTGGCCAGCTCTGAGTAATCTTTCAGGCCAGTCAAACAAGGGATATAATGCATGCACATATTGTTATGAAGACCTTGACTGTGTATTTTTGAAAAAATGTCAAAAGGTCGTGTACCTTGGCCACCGTCGATTTCTTCCTGTGAACCACCCAGTACGAAAGAAAGGCAAGCATTTTAAAGGCAAGGCACACCACCGGACCAAACCTCTCAATCGAACCGGGGATGATGTACTCGAAATGGTCAAGGATATAAAAGTGGTATTTGGAAAGGGATGAGGCAGCGAACCTATTCCCAAGGATGCTAAGGGACACGTACCCATGTGGAAGAAGAAATCCATATTTTGGGAGCTACCTTACTGGAATGTCCTAGAGGTCCGCAACGCGATCGACGTGATGCATCTGACAAAGAATCTTTGTGTGAACTTGCTCAGATTCATGGGTGTCTACGGGAAGTCTAAGGATTCACTTGAAGCACGACAAGACTTGCAGCGCATGAAAGAACGAGACAACCTGCATCTAGAAAAGACAGATGATGGACGTCATTACTTAAGCCCTGCTAGCTACACTCTGAGCAAAGAAGAGAAGGAAAGCATGTTTGAATGTCTTAGCAGCATCAAGGTCCCATCTGGATTCTCCTCCAATATCAAGGGAATAATTAATGTGCCAGAGAAGAAATTCCTGAATTTGAAGTCCCATGACTGTCACATTCTAATGACGCAATTGCTGCCGGTGGTTTTAAGAGGAATTTTACCTCCACACGTACGTCTAGCCACCGTAAAGCTATGTGCATTCCTCAATGCAATTTCTCAGAAGGCAATCAATCCAGAGCAACTAGCTACTCTGCAGAATGATGTCGTTCAATGTCTCGTCAGCTTTGAGTTGGTGTTCCCTCCATCCTTCTTCGATATCATGACACACCTCCTAGTTCATCTGATCAAAGAGATTCGTATTCTCGGTCCTGTGTTCCTACACAACATGATCCCCTTCGAGAGATTCATGGGTGTCCTAAAGAAATATGTCCATAGTCGTTCCCGGCCAGAAGGAAGCATTGCCAAGGGCTACGGAATAGAGGAGGTCATAGAGTTCTGTGTTGACTTTATTCCAGACCTTGACCCAATTGGCATTCCTGAATCTCGACACGAGGGCAGACTCAGCGGAAAGGGAACACTTGGGAAGAAAACATATATTGGTACGGGAGACGATTACTTCAATAAAGCACACTACACAGTTCTCCAGAACTCCTCATTGGTGGAACCATATGTTGAGGTACACAAAGATTTCCTACAGTCCCAGTGGCCCGGGAAGAATGAAGCTTGGATAATGCGTCAGCACATGGAAACTTTTGGTGATTGGTTGTGCAAAAAATGTCAAGGTGATGAAAACATTGATGAGCAGCTTTATTTGTTGGCCAGGCAACCATCATGGCATGTCCTCACGTACAAAGGGTACGGGATAAATGGTAACACATTTTACACAGTTGGCCAAGATAAAAGGAGCACCGACCAAAATAGTGGTGTACGCGTGGATGCCACGGATCCAAATGGGAACAGACAAACATATTATGGACACATAGAAGACATATGGGAACTAGTCTATGCAGCTAATTTTAAAGTTCCTTTGTTCCGGTGCCAATGGGTGAAGATGACCGGAGGTGGGGTAACAGTCGACAAGGAGTATGGGATGACAACCGTGGACCTTAACAATGGTGGGTTCAAAGACGAACCATTTGTCCTTGCTGCAGACGTGAGTCAGGTGTTCTATGTCAAAGATATGTCTACGAAACCAAAGAGAGGAAAAAATGATGACCACTCAATCATCAATGAGCCAAAGCGCCACATTGTCCTTTATGGGAAAAGAAACATTGTCGGAATTGAGGACAAGTCAGACATGTCAGGCGATTACGAAAGGGATGATCGAATTCCGCCCTTCATAGTCAACAAAGACCCAAGCATTCTATTAAACAATGAGGATACTCCATGGTTACGGCAGGATCATAACCAAGGGTCATATGTCAAGAAGAAGTTCACTGTTGTGTCGGCTTAACATAAAGTCATGTTTAATAGTATGTGTTGTAAAATGTACGAATTCTGAGAATTGTATGAAACTATATTTGAGAATTGTGAATTTTGATGAGTGTATCAAACTTTGTATTCATGACTTTTCCATTTGGGACCATCTAGAGTTCGGTCAAAGGGTGTTTTTGTAAAAACCAATGCTTTGACTTTGGTCAAACTTGATCAAATGGCCCATTTGATGACTTCAAATGAAAAAATTTTGAGTACAAAGTTGTTAGAGATCATCAAGATCTACATTTGATATATTCACCATTTTTCCATTTGGATAAATTTGAGCCAATCCTAAGCACATTTGTTCAAAATCCAAGACGGGTTTTGGTCAAACTTGGTCAAATGACAAACTAAATACTTAAAATAAAAAACTTTTGAATACCAAGTTGTTAGATATCATCAAGATCTAAACTTTTTATATACACAATTTTTCCATTTGAGAAAGTTTAAGTTAACAATACCCACCAAATCTTGAATCTCACACAAACTATATGAAACTATATGTGTCAATTGTGGATTTTCAACTACACCTTCCCAAAACTTTGTCAAATGCAAAAATGGTCTATATATTAAATGTAGATTTTGATGAGTGCAACAATATTGGTATTCATGACTTTTCCATTCGAGACCATCTAGGGTTCCGAAACCGCTGTGTGGCTATGAATTCTATGAAAATTCAAAATTCAATGGTACAAACTTTTCCAAATGAAAAGTTGACCATTAGACAAAATGTATAACTTGATGAGTGTATCAAATTTTGTATTCATGACTTTTCCATTTGGGGCCATCTAGAGTTCGGTTAAAGGGTGTTTTTGTAAAAACCAATGCTTTGACTTTGGTCAAACTTGATCAAATGGCCCATTTGATGACTTCAAATGAAAAAATTTTGAGTACAAAGTTGTTAGAGATCATCAAGATCTACATTTGATATATTGACCATTTTTCCATTTTGATAAATTTGAGCCAATCCTAAGCACATTTGTTCAAAATCCAAGACGGGTTTTGGTCAAACTTGGTCAAATGACAAACTAAATACTTAAAATGAAAAAAATTTGAATACCAAGTTGTTAGATATCATCAAGATCTAAACTTTTTATATACACAATTTTTCCATTTGAGAAAGTTTAAGTTAACAATACCCACCAAATCTTGAATCTCACACAAACTATATGAAACTATATGTGTCAATTGTGGATTTTCAACTACACCTTCCCAAAACGTTGTCAAATGCAAAAATGGTCTATATATTAAATGTAGATTTTGATGAGTGCAACAATATTGGTATTCATAACTTTTCCATTCGAGACCATCTAGGGTTCCGAAACCGCTGTGTGGCTATTAATTCTCTGAAAATTCAAAATTCAATGGTACAAACTTTTTCAAATGAAAAGTTGACCATTACACAAAATGTATAACTTAATGAGTGTATCAAATTTTGTATTCATGACTTTTCCATTTGGGACCATCTAGAGTTCGGTCAAAGGGTGTTTTTGTAAAAACCAATGCTTTGACTTTGGTCAAACTTGATCAAATGTCCCATTTGATGACTTCAAATGAAAAAAATTTGAGTACAAAGTTGTTAGCGATCATCAAGATCTACATTTGATATATTGACCATTTTTCCATTTGGATAAATTTGAGCCAATCCTAAGCACATTTGTTCAAAATCCAAGACGGGTTTTGGTCAAACTTGGTCAAATGTCAAACTAAATACTTAAAATGAAAAAATTTTGAATACCAAGTTGTTAGATATCATCAAGATCTAAAATTTTTATATACACAATTTTTCCATTTGAGAAGTTTAAGTTAACAATACCCACCAAATCTTGAATCTAACACAAACTATATGAAACTATATGTGTCAATTGTGGATTTTCAACTACACCTTCCCAAAACTTTGTCAAATGCAAAAATTGTCTATATATTAAATGTAGATTTTGATGAGTGCAACAATATTGGTATTCATGACTTTTCCATTCGAGACCATCTATGGTTCCGAAACCGCTGCGTGGCTATGAATTCTCTGAAAATTCAAAATTCAATGGTTCAAACTTTTCCAAATGAAAAGTTGACCATTAGACAAAATGTAGAACTTGATGAGTGTATAAAACTTTGTATTCATGACTTTTCCATTTGGGACTATCCAGGGTTCGGTCAAAGTGTGTTTTTGTAAAAACCAATGCTTTGACTTTGGTCAAACTTGATCAAATGGCCCATTTGATGACTTCAAATGAAAAAATTTTGAATAAAAAGTTGTTAGAGATCATCAAGATCTACATTTGATATATTGACCATTTTTCCGTTTGAATAAATTTGAGCCAATCCTAAGCACATTTGTTCAAAATCCAAGACGGGTTTTGGTCAAACTTGGTCAAATGACAAACTAAATTACTTAAAATGAAAAAAATTTGAATACCAAGTTGTTAGATATCATCAAGATCTAAACTTTTTATATACACAAATTTTCCATTTGAGAAAGTTTAAGTTAACAATACCCACCAAATCTTGAATCTCACACAAACTATATGAAACTATATGTGTCAATTGTGGATTTTCAACTACACCTTCCCAAAACTTTGTCAAATGCAAAAATGGTCTATATATTAAATGTAGATTTTGATGAGTGCAACAATATTAGTATTCATGACTTTTCCAATCGAGACCATCTAGGGTTCCGAAACCGCTGCGTGGCTATGAATTCTCTGAAAATTCAAAATTCAATGGTTCAAACTTTTCCAAATGAAAAGTTGACCATTAGACAAAATGTAGAACTTGATGAGTGTATCAAACTTTGTATTCATGACTTTTCTATTTGGGACAGTCTAGGGTTCGGTCAAAGGGTGCGTTCATCAAGATATATATTTTTATATGATAAATAGATTTTTTTTATTTGATGAAAACTATGCCCAACTAGCATTCCTAGTAATAAATAACAAAAATAAAAAGTTTTACGTCAATATGATGTGAAAATAGATTTCCAGTTGATTGGATATAGTTTTTGTAAATTTATTGGAATAATATATTTTTGCATTAACAAAATACTAAACATTTCTTACAAAATCATTGCAAATTATAAAAATACAGTAAGATATTTAAGGTTAAAAATTTTCATGTGTACATTAAAAAAAATTACAATATATGTCACTGTTTAAAAAATATTATGCAAAATATTTAATTTACTATACAATTTATAATATAAATTGTATATATAAACAATTGAAAAACCCTAAACTAAAAAACAGGGCCTTTAGCACCGGCCCACAGTGGGAACCGGTGCTAAAGGGTCCTGAAAATTTCAGGAGCCCGCCCTAGCGCGCTCTGGACCCTTTAGCACCGGTTCCCACTGTGGGCCGGTGCTAAAGGGTCCCTTTAGCTCCGGCTGGTAACACGAGCCGGTGCTAAAGGGTCAACCTTTAACACCGACTCGTGTTACCAGCCGGTGTTAAAGACCCTTTAGCACCGGTTCCAGCCACGGACCGGTGCTAAAGGGTCCGCACCTATATAAGTGAGCAGTTGCCCTGGATCCGGCAGTTCCTTCGTCTTTGTCTTCGTCTCCAGTGCCGCCGCGTTCATCTTCGCCACCGTCGTCGTTTCGACTCCCTCGCCGCCGTGATCGTCTCCACCAGCGCCGCCGCGGCCCTCCACCAGCGCCGCCGCGGCCCTCCCCCAACGCCACCGCCGCGGCCATCCACCAGCGCCGCCGCAGCGGGCCACCAGCGCGTGCCGGCCACATCTTCCACGTCGATCGAGAACTCCGACCGTCTCCTCGCTCCTATGTACTAGATCAATCAAACTCCAGCTAAATAATCTGCAAAATGAATGAATTGTTATGATATATATATACATATATACATATGTACAATTGTTTATCATAAATATATATAATAAATGTATATATATGTATATATATAATAAATGTATATAATAAATATATATATTTATATATATGTACATATATACATTTATATATATTGTGTTTTGAATTGTTATGATATATATATATACATATATACAATTGTTTATCATGAATTTATTCTAGTAGTGTTTTGTATATATATTATTGCTCTGTACTATTATTCTAGTATTATTTTTAGTATATTATTCTAGTATATTATTAATTCTAGTGTTTCTATATATTATTGTTTGTACTATTATTCTAGTATTATTTTTTATATATTATTCTAG